>NW_027521030.1:0-99244 GCF_052094955.1 Ictidomys tridecemlineatus
TGTTTGATTTAGAGTTCCACCTATATGTATCCATATAGGAGCAAACAGAGTGAAACCTCAAAATGAAAACGGTTACTGCAAAAGAACGGTTTAACCTACAAGAACGAAATTTGATGAGCCAAGTGGGATTGGTGTACTGATCATTACCTGAATGTACCATGAAGATTGGGTAAAAAACATTTGCTGAGATTTCAGGAGATTCATAGTTTTTTGGAAGCTTGGCAAGCACTTTCAATGAAAGTGATTTTTGCCAGTCTCTGCATTGGGCTACATCAATAGGAAACAAACCATACAGATAGAACTTGCAACTACTTTATTGTGCCAAGATTCAAAGAGCTAGCACAAACCGTGTTTGATTTAGAATTCCAACTACATTTATCCATTTAGAGAAAAACAGAATGAAACCTCAAAATGAAAATGGTTACTGCAAAGGAAATGTTTAACTTAGAAGAACGAAATTTGGTGAGCCAAGTAGATTGGTGTACTGATCATTACCTGAAAGTATCATCAAGATTGGGTGAAAAAAACTTTGCTGAGATTTCAGGAGATTCGTAGTTTTTTGGAAGCTGGGAGGCCATATAAATGAATGTAATTTTCGCCAGTCTCTGCTTTGGGCTACATCAATAGCAAACAACCCATAGAGATAGAACTTGTAACTACTTTATTGTGCCAAGTTTTAAAGAGCTCGCACAAACTGTTTTTGATTTAGAGTTTCAAATACATGTATCCATATAGGAAAAAAGAGAGTGAAAACTCAAAATGGAAACGGTTATTGCAAACCAATGGTTTAACCTAGAAGAATGAAATTTGGTGAGCCAAGTGGGATTGGTGAACTGATCATTACCTGAAAGTATCATCAAGATTGGGTGAAAAAACATTTGCTCAGATTTTAGGAGATTCGTAGTTTTTTTGAAGTTTGGCAAGCTCTTTCAATGAAAGTGATTTTCGCCAGTCTCTGCTTTGGGCTACATCAATAGCAAACAAACCACAGAGATAGAACTTGGAAGTACTTTATTGTGCTAAGTTTCAAAGAGCTAGCACAAACCGTGTTTGATTTAGAGTTCCAAATACATGTATCCATATAAGAGAAAACAGAGTGAAACCTCAAAATGAAAACGGTTAATGCAAAGGAACGGTTTAACCTCCAAGAAGGACATTAGGTGAGCCATGTGGGATTGGTGTACTGATCATTACCTGAATGTATCATCAAGTTTGTTTGAAATAACATTTGCTGAGATTTCAGAAGATTCATAGTTTTTTGAAGCTGGGCAAGCCCTTTCTATGAAAGTGATTTTCGCCCGTCTTTGCTTTGGACTATATCAATTGCAAACAAACCATAGAGATACACCTTGTCACTACATTATTGTGCCAAGTTTCAAAAAGCTAGCACAAACCGTGTTTGATTTAGAGTTTCAACTACATGTATCCATATAGAAATAAACAGAGTTAAACCTCAAAATGTAAACAGTTACTGCAAAGGAACTGTTAAACCGAGAAGAACGAAATTTGGTGAGCAAAGTGGAATTTGTGTACTCATCATTACCTGAATGTATCATGAAGATTGGGTGAAAAAACATTTGCTGATATTTCAGAAGATTCGTAGTTATTGGAAGCTGGGCAAGCTCTTTCAATGAAAGTGATTTTTGCCAGTCTCTGCTTTGGGCTGCATCAATACCAAACAAATCATACATATAGAACTAGGAACTACTTTATTGTGCAAAGTTTCAAAGAGCTAGCACAAAACCGTGTTTGATTTAGAGTTCCATCTAAATGTATCCATATAGGAGAGAACAGAGTGAAACCTCAAAATGAAAACGGTTACTGCAAACGAACGTTTTATCCTAGAAGAACGAAATTTGGTGAGCCAAGTGGGACTGGTGTACTTATCATTACCTGAAAGTATCATCAAGATTGGGTGAAAAAACATTTGCTGAGATTTCAGGAGATTCTTAGTTTTTTGGAAGCCTGGCTAGCCCTTTCAATGAAAGTGATTTTCGCCACTCTATGCTTTGGGCTACATCAATAGCAAACAATCCATAGAGATAGAACTTGGAACTACTTTATTCTGCCAAGTTTCAAAGAGGTAGCACAAACCGTGTGTGATTTAGAGTTTCAAAAACATATATTCACATAGGAGAAAACAGAGTGAAATCTCAAAATGAAAACGGATACTGCAAACGAACGGTTAAACCTAGAAGAATGAAATTTGGTGAGCCAAATGGGATTGGTGTACTGATCATTACCTGAAAGTATCATCAAGCTTGGTTGAAAAAACATTTGCTAAGATTTCAGGAGATTCGTAGTTTTTTGAAAGCTGAGCAAGCCCTTTCAATGTAAGTGATTTTTGCCAGTCTCTGCATTGGACTACATCAATAGAAAACAAACCAAAGAGACAGAACTTGGAACGACTTTTTTTGTGCCAAATTTTAAAGTGTTAGCACGAACCGTGTTTGATTTATTGTTCCAAATACATGTATTTATATAGAAGGAAACTGTGTGAAACCTCAAAATGAAAACGGTTACTGCAAAGGAACAGTTTAACGTAGAAGTACGAAATTTGGTGAGCCAAATGGGATTGGTGTAATGATCATTATCTGAACGTATCACCAAGATTAAGTGAAACAACATTTGCTGAGATTTCAAGAGATTCTTAGTTTTTTGGAAGCTGGGCAAGCCCTTTAAATGAAAGTGATTTTTGCCAGTCTTTGCTTTGGGCTACACCAATAGCAAATAAACCATAGAGGTAGAACTTGGAACTACTTTATTGTGTCAAGTTTCAAAGAGTTACCACGAACCGTGTTTCATTTAGAGTTCCAACTACATATATCCATGTAGTAGAAAACAGAATAAAACCTTAAAATGAAAACGGTTACCGCAAACGAACGGTTTAAACTAGAAGAACGAAATTTGGTGAGCCAAGTGGAATTGGTGTACTGATCATTACCTGAAAGTATCACCAAGATTGGGTGAAAAAACATTTGCTGAGATTTCAAGAGATTCACAGTTTTTTGGAAGCTGGACCAGCCCGTAAAATGAAAGTGATTTTTGCCAGTCTCTGCTTTGGGCTACATCAACAACAATCAAACCATAGAGCTAGAACATGGAACTACTTTAATGTGCCAAGTTTCAAAGAGCTAGCACAAACCGTGTTTGATTTAGAGTTCCAACTACATGTATACATATAGGAGAAAACAGAGTGAAACCTCAAAATGAAAACGCTTACTGCAAATGAACGGTTTAACTTAGAAGAGCGAAATTTAGTGAGCCAAAGGGGATTGTTGTACTGATCATTACCTGAAAGTATCATCAAGCTTGGTTGAAAAAACATTTGCTACGATTTCAGGAGATTCGTAGTTTTTTGGAAGCTGGGCAAGCCCTTTCAATGAAAGTGATTTTCGCCAGTCCTGCATTGGGCTACTTCAATAGCAAACAAACCAAAGTAATAGAACTTGGAACTACTTTATTGTGCCAAGTCTTAAAGAGCTAGCATGAACCGTGTTTGATTTAGAGTTCCAACTACATGTATCCATGTAGGAGAAAACAGAGTGAAACCTCAAAATGAAAACGGTTACTGAAAACGAACGGTTTAGACTAGAAGAACGAAATTTGGTGAGCCAAGTAGGATTGTTGCACTGATCATTACCTGGAAGTATCATAAATATTGGGTGAAAAAACATTGGCTGAGATTTCAGGAAATTAGTAGTAGTTGAAAGCTGGGCAAGCCCTTTCAATGAATGTGATTTTCGCAAGTCTCCACTTCGGGCTACATCAACAGCAAACCAACCATAGAAATAGAACTTGGAACTACTTTATTGTGCCAAGTTTCAAAGAGCTAGCACAAACCGTGTTTTTTTAGAGTTCCAACTACATGTATCCATATAGGAGAAAACAGAGTGAAAGCTCAAAATGAAAACGGTTACTGCAAATGAACGGTTTAACCTAGAGGAATGAAATTTGGTGAGCAAAGTTAGACTGGTGTACTGATCATTACCTGAAAGTATCATCAAGATTGGGTGAAAAAACATTTCTGAGATTTCAGGAGATTCTTAGTTTATTGGAAGCTGGACAAGCACTTTTAAGGGAAGTGATTTTCTCCAGTCTCTGCTTTGCGCTACATCAACAGGAAACCAATCATAGAGAGGGAACTTGGAACTACTTTATTGTTCCAAGTTTCAAAGAGATAGCACAAACCGTGTTTGATTTAGAGTTCCATGTACATGTATCCATATAGGAGAAAACAGAGTAAAACCTCAAAATAAAAACGGTTACTGCTTGCGAACGGTTTAACCTAGAAGAACGAAATTTGGTGAGCCAAGTGCAACCGGTGTACTGATCATTACCTGGAAGTATCATCAAGATTGGGTGAAAGAAAATTTGCTGAGATTTCAGGAGATTCGTAATTTTCTTGAAGCTGGGCAAACACTTACAAGGAAAGTTATTTTCGCTATTCTCTGCTTTGGGCTACATCAACAGCAAACAAACCATAGAGACAGAACTTGGAACTACTTTATTGTGCCAAGTTTCAAAGAGCTAGCACAAACCGTGTTTGATTTAGAGTTCTATCTACATGTATCCATATAGGAGAAAACAGAGTGAAACCTCAAAATGAAAACGGTTACTGCAAACGAACGGTTTAACCTAGAAGAACTAAATTTGGTGAGCCAACTGGGACTGGTATACTTATAATTACCTGAAAGTATCATCAAGATTGGGTGAATAAACATTTTCTGAGATTTCAGGAGATTCGTAGTTTTTTGAATCCCAGCAAGCCCTTTCAATGAAAGTGATTTTCGCAAGTCTCTGCTTTGGGCTACATCAACACCAAACCAACCATAGAGATACAACTTGGAACTACTTTATTGTGCCACGTTTCAAAGATCTAGCACAAACCGTGTTTGAGTTAGAGTTCCATCTACATGTATCCGTATAGGAGAAAACAGAGTGAAACCTCAAAATGAAAACGGTTACTGCAAACGAACAGTTTAACCTAGAAAAACGAATTTTGGTGAGCCAAGTGTGACTGGTGTACTGATCATTACCTTAAAGTATCATCAAGATTGGGTGAAAAAATATTTGCTGAGATTTCAGGAGATTCATAGTTTTTTGGAAGCTGGGAAGCCCTTTCAATGAAAGTGACTTTCGTCAGTCTCTGCTCTCTGCTATATCAATAGAATACAATCCCTACAGATAGAACTTGGAACTACTTTATTGTGCCAAGTTTCAAAGAGCTACCAAAAAACCGTGTTTGATTTAGAGTTCCATCTAAATGTATCCATATAGGAGAAAACCGAGTGAAACCTCAAAATGAAAACGTTAACTGCAAACGAACGGTTTAACCGAGAAGAATGAAATTTGGTGAGCCAAGTGGGACTGGTTTAGTGATCATTACGTGAAAGTATCATCAAGATTTGGTGAAAAAACATTTGCTGATATTTCAGGAGATTCATACATTTTTGAAAGCTGGGCAAACATTTTCAATGAAAGTGATTTTCGCCAGTTTCTGCCTTGGGCAACAATAACAGCAAAACAACCATTAAGATAGATCTCAGAACTACTTTATTGTTCCACGTTTCAAAGAGCTAGCACAAACCGTGTTTGATTTGGAGTTCCATCTACATGTATCCATATAGGAGAAAACAGAGTGAAACCTCAAAATGAAAAAGGTTACTGCTTGCGAACGGTTTAACCTAGAAGAACAAAATTTGGTGATCCAAGTGGGACTCGTGTACTGATCATTACCTGAAATTATCATGAAGATTGGTTGAAAAAACATTTGCTGAGATTTCAGGACATTCGTAGTTTTTTGGAAGCTGGGCAAGCCCTTTCAATGAAAGTGAATTTCGCCAGTCTCTGCTTTTGGCAACATTAACAGCAAACCACCCATAGAAACAAAACTTGGAACTACTTTATTGTGCCAAGTTTCAAAGAGCTAGCACAAACCGTGTTTGATTTAGAGTTCCAACTACATGTATCCATATAGGAGAAAACAGAGTGAAACCTCAAATTAAAACTATTACTGCAAACGAACACTTTAACCTAGAAGAACGAAATTTGGTGAGCCAAGTGGGACTGGTGTACTGATCATTACCTGAAAGTATCATCAAGATTAGGTTAAAAAACATTTTCTGAGATTTCAGAAGATTCATAATTTTTTGGAAGCTGGGCAAGTCCTTTCAATGAAAGTGATTTTCGCCAGTCTCGGCTTTGGGCTACATCAATAGAAAATAATCCATAGACATAGAACTTGGAACTATTTATTGTTTTAAGGTTCAAAGAGCTAGCACAAACCGTGTTTTATTTAGAGTTCAAACCACATATATCATTATAGAAGAAAACAAAGTGAAACCTCAAAATGAAAACGGTTACTGCAAATGAACGGTTTAACCTAGAAGAACGAAATTTGGTGAGCCAAGTGCGACTGGTGTACTGATTATTACATGAAAGTATCATCAAGATTGGGTGAAAAAACATTTGCTGAGATTTCAGGAGATTTGTAGTTTTTTGAAAGCTTGGCAAGCCCTTGCACTGAAAGTGATTTTCGCCATTCTTTGCTTTGTGCTATATCAACAGCAAAAAAACCATAGAAATAGAACTAGGAACTCCTTTATTGTGCCAAGTTTCAAAGAGCTAGCACAAACCGTGTTTGATTTAGACTTCCATCTACATGTATCCATATAGGAGAAAACAGAGTGAAACCTCAAAATGAAAACGGTTACTGTAAACGAACGGTTTAACCTAGAAAAACAAAATTTGGTGAGCCAAGTGGGACTGGTGTACTGATCATTACCTGAAAGTATCCTAACCATTTGGTGAAAAAACATTTGCTGAGATTTCAGGAGATTCGTAGTTTTTTGGAAGCTCTCAAGCAATTTCAATGAAAGTAATTTTCGCCAGTCTCTGCTTTGCGCTACATCAATAGAAAACAATCCATAAAGATATAACTTAGAACTACTTTATGGTTCCAAGGTTCAAAGAACTAGCACACACCGTGTTTTATTTAGAGTTTCAACTACATGTATCCATATAGAAGAAAACAGATTGAAACCTCAAAATGAAAACGGTTACTACAAACGAACGGTTTAACCTAGAAGAACGAAATTTGGTGAGCCAAGTGCGACTGGTGTACTGATCGTTACCTGAAAGTATCATCAAGATTGGGTGAAAAAATATTTGCTGAGATTTCAGAAGATTCGTAGTTATTTAGAAGCTGGGCATGCCCTTTCAATGAAAGTGATTTTCGCCAGTCTCTGCTTTGGGCTCCATCAACAGCAAACCAACCATACAGATAGAACTTGCAACTACTTTATTGTGCCAAGTTTCAAAGAGCTAGCAAAAACCGTGTTTGATTTAGAGTTCCATCTACATGTATCCATATAGAATAAAACAGAGTGAAACTCAAAATGAAAACGGATACTGCTAACGAACAGTTTAAATTAGAAAACGAAATTTGGTGAGCCAAGTGGGACTTGTATACTGATCATTACCTGAAAGTATCATCAAGATTGGGTGAAAGAACATTTGCTGAGATTTCAGGAGATTCATAGTTTTTTGGAGCTGGGCAAGCACTTTCAATGAAAGTGATTTTCGCCAGTCTTTTATTTGGGCTACATCAACAGCAAACCAACCATAGAGATAGAACTTTGAACTCACATATTGTGCCAAGTTTCAAAGAGCTATCACAAACCGTGTTTGATTTATAGTTCCAACTACATGTATCCATATAGGAGAAAACAGATTGAAACCTGAAAATGAAAACGGATAGTGCAAAAGAACAGTTTAACCTAGAAGAACGAAATTTGGTGAGCCAAGTGGCACTGGTGTACTGATCATTACCTGAAAGTATCATTAAGATTGGGTGAAAAAACATTTGCTGAGATTTAACAAGATTCGTATTATTTTGGAAGCTGGGCAAGCACTTTCAATGAAAGTGATTTTCGCCAGTCTCTGCTTTGGGCCACATCAAAAGAAAACAAGTATAAAGATAGAACTTAGAACTACTTTATTGTTCAAAGGTTCAAAGTGCTAGCACAAACCGTGTTTTATTTAGAGTTCCAAGTACATGTATCTATATAGGAGAAAACCGAGTGAAAACTCAAAATAAAAACGGTTACTGCAAACGAACGCTTTAACATAGAAGAAAGAAATTTGGTGAACCAAGTGGGACTGATGTACTGATAATTACCTGAAAGTATCATCAAGATTGGGTGAAAAAACATTTGCTGAGATTTCAGGAGATTCGTAGATTTTTGGAATCTGGGCAAGCACTTTCAATGAAAATTATTTTCGCCAGTCTCTGTTTTGGTATACATCAGCAGCAAACAAACCATAGAGATAGAACTTGGAACTACTTTATTGTGCCATGTTTCAAAGAGCTAGCACAAAACGTGTTTGATTTAGAGTTCCATCTACATGTATCCATATAGGAGAAAAAAGAGTGAAACCTCAAAATGAAAAAGATTACTGCAAACGAACGGTTTAACCTAGAAAAATGACATTTGGTGAGCCAAGTAGGACTGGTGTACTTATCATTACCTGAAAGTATCATCACGATTGGGTGAAAAAACATTTGCTAAAATTTTTGGAGATTCGTAGATTATTGAAATCTGAGAAAGCCCTTTCAATGAAAGTGATTTTCGCCAGTCTCTGCTTTGGGCTACATCAACAGCAAACCGAACAAGAGGTAGAAATAGGAACTACTTTATTGTGCCAAGTTTCAAAGAGCTAGCAAAAACCGTGTTTGATTTAGAGTTTCAACTACATGTATCCATATAGGAGAAAACCGAGTGAAATCTCAAAATGAAAACGGTTAGTGCAAACGAACAGTTTAACCTAGAAGAACGAAATTTGGTGAGCCAAGTCGCACTGGTGTACTGATCATTACCTGAAAGTATCATCAAGATTGGGTGAAAGAACTTTTGCTGAGATTTAAGGAGATTCGTAGTTTTTTGGAAGCTGGGCAAGCCCTTTCAATGAAAGTGATTTTCGCCAGTCTATGCTTTGGGCTACATCAAAAGAAAACAATCCATAAAGATAGAACTTAGAACTACTTTATTGTTCCAAGTTTCAAAGAGCTAGCACATACCGTGTTTTATTTAGAGTTCCAACTACAAGTATCTATATAAGAGAAAACCGAATGAAACCTCAAAATAAAAACGGTTACTGCAAATGAACGGTTTAACCTGGAAGAACGAAATTTGGTGAGCCAAGTGGGACTGGTGTACTGATGATTACCTGAAAGTATCATCAAGATTGGGTGAAAGAACATTTGCTGAGATTTCAGGAGATTCGTAGTTTTTCGAAAACTGGGCAAGCACTTTCAATGAACGTTATTTTTGCCAGTTTCTTCTTTGGGCTACATCAACAGAAAACCAACCATAGAGATAGAACTTGTAAATACTTTATTGTGCCAAGTATCAAAGAGCTAGCACAAACCGTGTTTGATTTAGAGTTTCAACTACATGAATCCATATAGGAGAAAACCGCGTGAAACCTAAAAATGAAAACGATTACTGCAAACGAACGGTTTAACCTAGAAGAACGAAATTTGGTGAGCCAAGTGGGACTGGTGTACTGATCATAACCTGAAAGTATCATCAAGATTGGGTGAAAAACTTTTGCTGAGATTTCAGGAGATTCGTAGTTTCGTGGAAGCTGGGCAAGCCGTTTCAATTAAAGTAATTTTCGCCAGGCTCTGCTTTGGGCTACATCAACAGGAAACCAACCATATAGACAGTACGTGGAACTACTTTATTGTGCCAAGTTTCAAAGAGCTAGCACAAACCGTGTTTGATTTAGAGTTCCATCTACATGTACCCATATAGGAGAAAAGAGAGTGAAACCTCAAAATGAAAACGGTTAATGCAAACGAACAGTTTAACATAGAAGAAAAACATTTGGTGAGCCAAGTGGGACTGGTGTACTGATCATTACCTGAAAGTATCATTAAGATTGGGTGAAAAAACATTTGCTCAGATTTCAGGAGATTCGTAGTTCTTTGAAAGCTGGGCAAGCACTTTCAATGAAAGTGATATTCGCCAGTCTCTGCTTTGGGCTACATCCAAAAAAAACAATTTATAAAGATAGAACTTATAACTACTTTATTGTTCAAAGGTTCAAAGAGCTAGCACAAACCGTGTTTGATTTAAAGTTCCATCTACAGGTATCCATATAGGAGAAAACATTGTGAAACATCAAAATGAAAACGAATACTGCAAACGAACGGTTTAACCTAGAAGAACGACATTTGGTGAGCCAAGTCGGAATGGTGTACTGATCATTACCTGAAAGTATCTTCACGATTGGGTGAAAAAGCATTTGCTGAGATTTCAGGAGATTCGTAGGTTTTTGGAAGCTGGCAAGCCCTTTCAATGAAAGTGATTTTCGCCAGTTTCTGCTTTGGGCTACATGAACAGCAAACTTAGCAAGAGGTAGAACTTGGAACTATTTTATTGAGCCAAGTTTCAAAGAGCTAGCACAAACCGTGTTTGATTTGGAGTTTAATCTACATATATCCATATAGGATAAAACAGAGTGAACCTCAAAATGAAAATGGTTTTTGCAAACGAATGGTTTAACCTATAACAAGGACATTTGGTGAGCCAAGTGGGACTGGTGTACTGATCATTACCTGAAAGTATCATTAAGATTGGGTGAAAAAACATTTGCTGAGATTTAAGAAGATTCGGATTTTTTTGGAATCTGGGCAAACACTTTAAATGAAAGTGATTTCCGCCAGTCTCTGCTTTGGGCTACATCCAAAGAAAACAATTTATAAAGATAGAACTTAGAACTACTTTATTGTTCAAAGGTTGAAAGAGCTAGCACAAACCGTGTTTAATTTAGAGTTCCACCTACATGTATCCATATAGGAGAAAACAGAGTGAAACCTCAAAATGAAAACGATTACTGCAAATGAACGGTTTAACCTAGAAGAACGACATTTGGTGAGCCAAGTGGGAATGGTGTACTGACCATTACCTGAAAGTATCATCAAGATTGAGTGAAAAAATATTTGCTGAGGTTTCAGGAGATTCGCAGTTTTTGGAAGCTGGGCAAGCAGTTTCAATTAAAGTGATTTCGCCAGTCTCTGCTTTGGGCTACTCAATAGCAAACAAACCATAGAGATAGAACTTGGAACTACTTTATTGTGCCAAGTTTCAAAAGTTAGCACAAACCGTGTTTGATTTAGAGTTCCAACTACATGTATCCATATAGAAGAAAACAGAGTGAAACCTCAAAATGAAAACAGTTACTGGAAACGAACGGTTTAACATAGAACAACAAAATTTGGTGAGCCAAGTGCGACTGGTGTACTGATCATTACCTGAAAGTATCATCAAGATTGGGTGAAAAAACATTTGCTGAGATTTCAGGAGATTCATAGTTTTTGGAATCTGGGAAAGCTCTTTCAATGAAAGTGATTTTCGCCAGTCTCTGCTTTGGGCTACATCAACAGCAATCCGACCAAGTGGTAGAACGTGGAACTACTTTATTGTGCCAAGTTTCAAAGAGCTAGCACAAATCGTGTTTGATTTAGAGTTCCATCTACATATATGCATATAGGATAAAACAGAGTGAACCTCAAAATGAAAACGGGTACTGCAAACGAACGGTTTAACCTAGAAGAACGAAATTTGGTGAGCCAAGTGGGAATGGTGTACTGATCATTACCTGAAAGTATCATCAAGATTGGGTGAAAGAAAATTTGCTGAGATATCAGGATATTCGTAGTTTTTTGGAAGCGGAGCAAGCACTTTCAATGAAAGTGATTTTTGCCAGTCTCTGCTTCGTTCTACATCAACAGAATACCAACAATAGAGATAGAACTTGGAACTAATTTAGTGTGCCAAGATTCAAAGAGCTAGCACAAACAGTGTTTGATTTAGTGTTTCAACTATATGTATCCATATAGAAGAAAACAGAGTGAAACCGCAAATCGAAAACGGTTACTTCAAACGAACGGTTTAACATAGAAGAACGAAATTTGGTGAGCCAACTGGAACTGGAGTACTGATCTTTACCTGAAAGTATCATCAAGTATGGGTGAAAAAACATTTGCTGAGATTTCAGGAGATTAGTAGATTTGTATAAGCTGGGCAAGCACTTTCAATGAAAGTGATTTTCACCAGTCTCTTCTTTGGCCTACATTAATAGAAAACAATCCATAGAGATAAAACTTGAAACTACTTTATTGTGCAAAGTTTCAAAGAGCTAGCACAAACTGTGTTTGAATTAGAGTTCCATCTACATGTATCCATATAGGATAAAACAGAGTGAACCTCAAAATGAAAACGGTTACTGCAAATGAACGGTTTAACATAGAAGAACGAAATTTGGTGAGCCAAGTAGGACTGCTGTACTGATCATTACCTGAAAGTATCATCAAGATTGGGAGAAAAAACTTTTGCTGAGATTTCAGGAGATTCGTAGTTTTTTGGAAGCTGGGAAAGCCATTTCAATGAAAGTGATTTTCGCCAGTCTCTGCTTTGGGATACATCAACAGCACACCAACCATAGAGATAGAACTTGGACATACTTTTTTGTGCCAAGTTTCAATGAGCTAGCACAAACCTTGTTTGATTTAGAGTTCCAAGTACATGTATCCATATAGGAGAAAACCGAGTGGAACCTCAAAATGAAAACAGTTACTGCAAACGAACAGTTTAACCTAGAAGAACGAAATTTGGTGAGCCAAGTGAGACTTGTGTACTGATCATTACCTGAAAGTATCATCAAAATTGGGTGAAAATACATTTTCTGAGATTTCAGGAGATTTGTAGATTTATGGAAGCTGGGCATGCACTTTTCATGAAAGTGATTTCGCCAGTTTCTGCTTTGGGCTATACCAACAGCAAACCAACCATAGAGATAGAACTTGGAACTACGTTATTGTCCCAAGATTCAAAGAGCTAGCACAAACCGTGTTTGATTTAGAGTTCCATCTACATGTATCCATACAGGATAAAACAAAGTGTACCTCAAAATGAAAACGGTTACTGCGAACGAACGGTTTAAATTAGAAGAACGAAATTTGGGGAGCCAAGTGGAACTGGAGTACTGATCATTACCTGAAAGTATCACCAAGATTGGGTGAAAGAACATTTGCTGAGATTCAGGAGATTCATAGTTTTAGGAACCTGGGCAAGCCCTTTAAATGAAAGTGATTTTTGCCAGTCTCTGCTTTGGGCTACATCAACAGCAAACATACCATAGAAATAGAACATGGAACTACTTTATTGTGCCAAGTTTCAAAAAGCTAGAACAAACCGTATTTGATTTAGAGTTCTAACTACATGTATCCATATAGGAGAAAACAGAGTGAAACCTCAAAATAAAAACGGTTACTGCAAACGAACGGTTTAACCTAGAAGAACAAAATTTGGTGAGCCAAGTTGGACTGGTGTACTGATTATTACCTAAAAGTATCATCAAGATTGGGTGAAAAAACATTTGCTGAAATTTCAGGAGATTCGTAGATTGTTGGAAGCTGGGCAAGCACTTCAAATGAAAGTGATTTTTGCCAGTCTCTGCTTTGGGCTACATCAATAGCAAACCAAGCATAGAGACAGATCTTGGAACTACTTTATTGTGCCAAGTTTCAAATAGCTAGAACAAACCGTGTTTGATTTAGAGTTCCATCTACATGTTTCTATATAGAAGAAAACAGAGTGAAACCTCAAATGTAAATGGTTACAGCAAATGAATGGTTTAACCAAGAAGAACGACATTTGGTGAGCTAAGTGGGACTGGTGTACTGATCATTACCTGAAAGTATCATCAAGATTGGGTGAAAATACACTTGCTGAGATTTCAGGAGATTCATAGATTTTTGGAAGCTGTGTAAGCACTTCAAATTAAAGTGATTTTCGCCAGTCTCTGCTTTGGGCTACATCAACAGCAAATAAACCATAAA
Source organism: Ictidomys tridecemlineatus (assembly GCF_052094955.1). NCBI lineage: Eukaryota > Metazoa > Chordata > Mammalia > Rodentia > Sciuridae > Ictidomys > Ictidomys tridecemlineatus. The sequence continues at coordinate 13,913 of NW_027521030.1, forward strand.
GATAGAAATTTAAAATACTTTACTGTGCCACGTTTCAAAGAGCTAGCACAAACCTGGTTTGATTTAGAGTTCCAACTACATGTATCCATATAGAAGAAAACAGAGAGAAACCTCAAAATGAATACGGTTACTAAAAACGAACGGTTTAACCTAGAAGAACGAAATTTGGTGAGCCAAGTAGGACTGGTGTACCGCTCATTACCTGAAAGTATCATCAAGTTTGGGTGAAAATACATTTGCTGAGATTTCAGGAGATTCGTAGTTTTTTGGAAGCAGGGCAAGCCCTTGCAATGAACGTGATTTTCGCCAGTCTCTGCATTGGGCTACATCAACAGCAAACAAACCATAGAGATAGTACTTGAAAGACTTTATTGTGCCAAATTCCAAAGAGCTAGCACAAACCGTGTTTGATTTAGAGGTCCAACTACATGTATCCATATTGGAGAAAACAGAGTGAAACCTCAAAATGAAAACAGTTACTGCAAACGAATGGTTTAAGCTAGAAGAACGAAATTTGGTTAGCCAACTTGGACTGTTGGACTGAACATTACCTGAATGTATCATCAAGATTGGGTGAAAAAACATTTGCTGAGATTTCGGGAGATTCGTAGTTATTTGGAAGCTGGGCAAGCAATTTCAATGAAAGTGATTTTCGCCAGTCTCTGCTTGGGCTATATCAATAGCAAATAAACCATAGAAATAGAACGTGAAACTACTTTATTGTGCCAAGTTTCAAAGAGCTAGCACAAAGCGTGTTTGATTCAGTGTTCCAACTACATGTATCCATATAGGAGCAAACAGAGTGAAACCTCATAATGAAAACGGTACTGCAAACGAACGGTTTAACTTAGAAGAACGAAATTTGGTGAGCAAAGTGGGACTGGTGTACTGATCATTACCTGAAAGTATCATCAAGATTGGGTGAATAAACATTTGCTGAGATTACAGGAGATTCGTAGTTTTTTGGAAGCTAGGCAAGCCCTTGCAATAAAAGTGATTTTCGCTAGTCTTTCCTTTGGGCTACATCTTTATCAAACCAACCATAGAGATAGAACTTAAAACTACTTTATTGTGCCACGTTTCAAAGAGCTAGCACAAACCGTGTTTGAATTAGAGTTCCATCTACATGCATCCATATAGGAGAATACAGAGTGAAACCTCAAAATGAAAACAGTTACTGCAAACGAACGGTTTAACCTAGAAGAACAAAATTTGTTGAGCCGAGTGCGACTGGTATACTGATTATACCAAGAAAGTATCATCAAGATTGGGAGAAAAAACATTTGCTGAGATTTTAGGAGGTTTGTAGTTTTTAGGAAGCTGGGCAAGCCCTTTCAATGAAAGTCATTTTCGCCATTCTCTGCTTTGGGCTACAACAATAGCAAATAAACCATAGAAATATATCTTGGAACTACTTTATTGTGCCAAGTTTCAAAAAGATAGCACAAACCGTGTTTGAGTTAGAGTTCCAACTACATGTATCCATATAGGAGAAAACAGAGTGAAACCTCAAAATGAAAAAGGTTACTGCAAACGAACGGGTTAACCTAAAACAAGATAATTTGGTGAGCCAAGTAGGACTTGTTTACTGATCATTTCCTGAAAGTATCATCAAGATTGGTTGAAAAAACATTTGCTGAGATTTCAGAAGATTCGTAGTTATTTGGAAGCTGGGCAAGCCCTTTTAATGAAAGTGATTTTCGCCAGTCTCTGCTTGGGCTATATCAATAGCAAATAAACCATAGAAATAGAACGTGGAACTCCTTTATTGTGCCAAGTTTCAAAAAGATAGCACAAACCGTGTTTGATTCAGACTTCCAACTACATGTATCCATATAGGAGCAAACAGAGTGAAACCTCAAAATAAAAACGGTTACTGCAAACGCACGGTTTAACCTAGAAGTACAAAATTTTGTGAGCCAAGTGGGAATGGTGTACTGATAATTACCTGAAAGTATCATCAAGATTGGATGAAAAAACATTTGCTGAGATTTCAGGAGATTCGTAGGTTTTTGGAAGCTGGCAAGCCCTTTCGAAGAAAGTGATTTTAGCCAGTCTCTGCTTTGGGCTACATCAAAAGCACACCAACCAAAAAGATAGAACTTGGAACTACTTTATTGTGCCAAGTTTCAAAGAGCTTGCACAAACCGTGTTTGAGTTAGAGTTCCAACTACATGTATCCATATAGGAGAAAACAGAGTGAAACCTAAAAATGAAAACGGTTACTGCAAACGAAGGGTTTAACCTAGAAGAAAGAAATTTGGTGAATCACGTGGGACTAGAAGACTAATCATTTCCTGAAAGTATCATCAAGATTGGGTGAAAATACACTTCCTGAGATTTTAGGAGATTCATAGATTTTTGGAAGCTGTGTAAGCACTTCAAATTAAAGTGATTTTCGCCAGTCTCTGCTTTGGGCTACATCAATAGCAAACAAAGCATAGAGAGAGAACTTGGAACTACTATATTGTGCCAAGTTTCAAAGAGCTAGCACAAACCGTGTTTGATTTAGAGATCCAACTACATGTATCTATATAGGAGAAAACAGAGTGAAACCTCAAAATGAAAACGGTTACTGCAAATGAACGGTTTAACCTAGAAGAACGAAATATGGTGAGCCAAGTGCGAATGGTGTACTGATCGTTACCTGAAAGTATCATCGAAATTGGGTGAAAAAACATTTGCTGAGATTTGAGGAGATTTGTAGTTTTTTGGAATCTGGGCAAGCACTTTCAATGAAAGTGATTTTCGCCAGTCTCTTCTTTGGGCTTCATCAACAGGAAACCAACCATAATGATAGTACTTGAAACTGCTTTATTGTGCCAAGTTTCAAAGAGCTAGCACAAACTGTGTTTGATTTAGAGTTCCAAATCCATGTATCCATACAGGAGAAAACAGAGTGAAACCTCAAAATGAATACGGTTACTGCAAACGAACGGTTTAACCTAGAAAAACGAAATTTGGTGATCCAAGTGGGACTGGTGTACTGATCATTACCTGAAAGTATCATCTGGATTGGGTGAAAAAACATTTGCTGAGATTTCAGGAGATTCGTAGTTTTTTGGAAGCTGGGAAAGCCCTTTCAATGAAGGTGATTTTCGCCAGTCTCTGCTCTGGGCTACATCAATGGAAAACAATTAATACAGATAGAACTTAAAACTACTTTATTGTGCTAAGTTTCAAAGAGATAGCACAAACCGTGTTTGATTTAGAGTACCAACTACATGTATCCATATAGGAGAAAACAGAGTGAAACCTCAAAATGAAAACAGTTACTGCAAACGAATGGTTTAAGCTAGAAGAACGAAATTTGGTTAGCCAACTTGGACTGTTGGACTGAACATTACCTGAATGTATCATCAAGATTGGGTGAAAAAACATTTGCTGAGATTTCGGGAGATTCGTAGTTATTTGGAAGCTGGGCAAGCAATTTCAATGAAAGTGATTTTCGCCAGTCTCTGCTTGGGCTATATCAATAGCAAATAAACCATAGAAATAGAACGTGAAACTACTTTATTGTGCCAAGTTTCAAAGAGCTAGCACAAAGCGTGTTTGATTCAGTGTTCCAACTACATGTATCCATATAGGAGCAAACAGAGTGAAACCTCATAATGAAAACGGTACTGCAAACGAACGGTTTAACTTAGAAGAACGAAATTTGGTGAGCAAAGTGGGACTGGTGTACTGATCATTACCTGAAAGTATCATCAAGATTGGGTGAATAAACATTTGCTGAGATTACAGGAGATTCGTAGTTTTTTGGAAGCTAGGCAAGCCCTTGCAATAAAAGTGATTTTCGCTAGTCTTTCCTTTGGGCTACATCTTTATCAAACCAACCATAGAGATAGAACTTAAAACTACTTTATTGTGCCACGTTTCAAAGAGCTAGCACAAACCGTGTTTGAATTAGAGTTCCATCTACATGCATCCATATAGGAGAATACAGAGTGAAACCTCAAAATGAAAACAGTTACTGCAAACGAACGGTTTAACCTAGAAGAACAAAATTTGTTGAGCCGAGTGCGACTGGTATACTGATTATACCAAGAAAGTATCATCAAGATTGGGAGAAAAAACATTTGCTGAGATTTTAGGAGGTTTGTAGTTTTTAGGAAGCTGGGCAAGCCCTTTCAATGAAAGTCATTTTCGCCATTCTCTGCTTTGGGCTACAACAATAGCAAATAAACCATAGAAATATATCTTGGAACTACTTTATTGTGCCAAGTTTCAAAAAGATAGCACAAACCGTGTTTGAGTTAGAGTTCCAACTACATGTATCCATATAGGAGAAAACAGAGTGAAACCTCAAAATGAAAAAGGTTACTGCAAACGAACGGGTTAACCTAAAACAAGATAATTTGGTGAGCCAAGTAGGACTTGTTTACTGATCATTTCCTGAAAGTATCATCAAGATTGGTTGAAAAAACATTTGCTGAGATTTCAGAAGATTCGTAGTTATTTGGAAGCTGGGCAAGCCCTTTTAATGAAAGTGATTTTCGCCAGTCTCTGCTTGGGCTATATCAATAGCAAATAAACCATAGAAATAGAACGTGGAACTCCTTTATTGTGCCAAGTTTCAAAAAGATAGCACAAACCGTGTTTGATTCAGACTTCCAACTACATGTATCCATATAGGAGCAAACAGAGTGAAACCTCAAAATAAAAACGGTTACTGCAAACGCACGGTTTAACCTAGAAGTACAAAATTTTGTGAGCCAAGTGGGAATGGTGTACTGATAATTACCTGAAAGTATCATCAAGATTGGATGAAAAAACATTTGCTGAGATTTCAGGAGATTCGTAGGTTTTTGGAAGCTGGCAAGCCCTTTCGAAGAAAGTGATTTTAGCCAGTCTCTGCTTTGGGCTACATCAAAAGCACACCAACCAAAAAGATAGAACTTGGAACTACTTTATTGTGCCAAGTTTCAAAGAGCTTGCACAAACCGTGTTTGAGTTAGAGTTCCAACTACATGTATCCATATAGGAGAAAACAGAGTGAAACCTAAAAATGAAAACGGTTACTGCAAACGAAGGGTTTAACCTAGAAGAAAGAAATTTGGTGAATCACGTGGGACTAGAAGACTAATCATTTCCTGAAAGTATCATCAAGATTGGGTGAAAATACACTTCCTGAGATTTTAGGAGATTCATAGATTTTTGGAAGCTGTGTAAGCACTTCAAATTAAAGTGATTTTCGCCAGTCTCTGCTTTGGGCTACATCAATAGCAAACAAAGCATAGAGAGAGAACTTGGAACTACTATATTGTGCCAAGTTTCAAAGAGCTAGCACAAACCGTGTTTGATTTAGAGATCCAACTACATGTATCTATATAGGAGAAAACAGAGTGAAACCTCAAAATGAAAACGGTTACTGCAAATGAACGGTTTAACCTAGAAGAACGAAATATGGTGAGCCAAGTGCGAATGGTGTACTGATCGTTACCTGAAAGTATCATCGAAATTGGGTGAAAAAACATTTGCTGAGATTTGAGGAGATTTGTAGTTTTTTGGAATCTGGGCAAGCACTTTCAATGAAAGTGATTTTCGCCAGTCTCTTCTTTGGGCTTCATCAACAGGAAACCAACCATAATGATAGTACTTGAAACTGCTTTATTGTGCCAAGTTTCAAAGAGCTAGCACAAACTGTGTTTGATTTAGAGTTCCAAATCCATGTATCCATACAGGAGAAAACAGAGTGAAACCTCAAAATGAATACGGTTACTGCAAACGAACGGTTTAACCTAGAAAAACGAAATTTGGTGATCCAAGTGGGACTGGTGTACTGATCATTACCTGAAAGTATCATCTGGATTGGGTGAAAAAACATTTGCTGAGATTTCAGGAGATTCGTAGTTTTTTGGAAGCTGGGAAAGCCCTTTCAATGAAGGTGATTTTCGCCAGTCTCTGCTCTGGGCTACATCAATGGAAAACAATTAATACAGATAGAACTTAAAACTACTTTATTGTGCTAAGTTTCAAAGAGATAGCACAAACCGTGTTTGATTTAGAGTACCAACTACATGTATCCATATAGGAGAAAACAGAGTGAAACCTCAAAATGAATACGGTTACTGCAAACCAACGGTTTAACCTAGAAGAATGAAATTTGGTGAGCCAAGTGGGACTGCTGTACTGATAATTACCTTAAAGTATCATCAAGATTGGGTGAAAAAACATTTGCTGAAATTTTAGGAGATTCGTAGTTTTTTGAAAGCTGGCCAAGCCCTTTCAATGAAAGTGATTTTCGCCAGTCTCTGCTTTGGGCAAAATCAATAGCAAACAAAGCACAAAGAGAGAACTTGGAACTTCTTTATTGTGCAAAGTTTCATAGAGCTAGCAGAAACCGTGTTTGATTTAGAGTTCCAAATACATGTATCCATATAAAAGAAAACAGAGTGAAACCTCAAAATGAATACGGTTACTGCAAACGAACGGTTTAACCTAGAAGAACGAAATTTGGTGAGCCAAATGGGACTGACAGACTGATCATTACCTGAATGTATCATAAAGATTGGGTGAAAAACTTTTTCTGAGATTTCAGGAGAATCGTAGTTTTTTGGAATCTGGGCAAGCCCTTTCAATGAAAGTGATTTTCGCCAGTCTCTGCTCTGGGCTACATCAATAGAAAACAATCCATAGAGATAGAACTTGGACTACTTTATTGTGCCAAGTTTCAAAAAGCTAGCACAAACAGTGTTTGATTTAGAGTTCCAACTACATGTATCCATATAGGAGAAAACAGAATGAAATCTCAAAATGTAAACGGTTACTGCAAACGAACGGTTTAACCTAAAAGAACGAAATTTGGTGAGCCAAGTGGGACTGGTGTACTGATCATTACCTGAAAGTATCATCAGGATTGGGTAAAAAAACTTTTACTGAGATTTGAGGAGATTCATAGTTTTTTTGAAGATGGGCAAGCCCTTTCAATAAAAGTGATTTTCGCCAGTCTTTGCTTTGGGCTACATTAACAGCAAACCAACCATAGAGATAGAACTTGGAACTACTTTATTGTGCCAAGTTTCAAAAAGCAAGCAAAAACCTTGTTTAATTTAGAGTTCCATCTAAATGTATCCATATAGGAGAGAACAGAGTTGAACCTCAAAATGAAAACGGTTACTGCAAACGAACGGTTTAACCTAGAAGAACGAAATTTGGTGAGCCAAGTGGGATTGGTGTACTAATCATTACCTGAAAGTATCACCAGGATTCGGTGAAAAAACATTTGCTGAGATTTCAGGAGATTCGTAGTTTTTTGGAAGCAGGGCAAGCCCTTTCAATGAAGGTGATTTTCGCCAGTCTCTGCTCTGGGCTACATCAATGGAAAACAATCCATACAGATAGAACTTGGAAATACTTTATTGTGCCAAGTTTCAAAGAGATAGCACAAACCTTGTTTGATTTAGAGTACCAACTACATGTATCCATATAGGAGAAAACAGAGTGAAACCTCAAAATAAAAACGGTTACTGCAAACGAACGGTTTAACCTAGAAAACGAAATTTGGTGAGCCAAGTTCGACTTGTGTACTGATCATTTCCTGAAAGTATCATCAAGATTGGGTGAAAAAACATTTGCTGAGATTTCAGGAGATTCGTAGTTTTTTGGAAGCTGGGCAAGCCCTTTCAATGAAAGTGTTTTTCGCCAGTCTCTGCTTTGGGCAACATCAACAACAAACCAACCATAGAGACAGAACTTGGAACTACTTTATTGTGCCAAGTTTCAAAGTACTAGCCAAAACCGTGTTTGATTTAGAGTTCCAACTACATGTATCTATATAGGAGAAAACAGAGTGAAACCTCAAAATAAAAACGGTTACCGCAAATGAACGGTTTAACGTAGAAGAACGAAATTTGGTGAGCCAAGTGGGACTGGTGTACTGATCAATACCTGAAAGTATCATCAAGATTGGATGAAAAAACATTTGCTGAGATTTCAGGAGATTCGTAGTTTTTTTGTAAGCTGGGCAAGCCCTTTCAATTAAAGTGATTTTCGCCAGAGTCTGCTCTGGCCTACATTAATAGAAAACAATCCATAGAGATAGAACTTGGAACTACTTTATTGTCCCAAGTTTCAAAGAGCTAGCACAAACCGTGTTTGATTTAGAGTTCCAAAAACATGTATCCATATAGGAGAAAACATAGTAATACCTGAAAATGAAAACGGTTACTGCAAACGAACAGTTTAACCTAGAAGAATGAAATTAATGAGCCAAGTGGACTGGTGTACTGATCATTACCTGAAAGTATCATCAAGATTGGGTGAAAATACACTTGCTGAGATTTCAGGAGATTCATAGATTTTTGGAAGCTGAGTAAGCACTTCAAATTAAAGTGATTTTCGCCAGTCTCTGCTTTGGGCTACATCAATAGCAAACAAAGCATAGAGAGAGAATTTGGAACTACTATATTGTGCCAAGTTTCAAAGAGCTAGCACAAACCGTGTTTGATTTAGAGATCCAACTACATGTATGTATATAGGAGAAAACAGAGTGAAACCTCAAAATGAAAACGGTTACTGCAAACGAACGGATTAACCTAGAAGAACGAAATATGGTGAGCCAAGTGGGACTGGTGGACTGATCCTTACCTGAAAGTATCATCAAAATTGGGTGAAAAAACATTTGCTGAGATTTCAGGAGATTCGTAGTTTTTTGGAATCTGGGCAAGCACTTTCAATGAAAGTGATTTTCGCCAGTCTCTGCTTTGGGCTTCATCAACAGGAAACCAACCATAAAGATAGTACTTGAAACTACTTTATTGTGCCAAGTTTCAAAGAGCTAGCACAAACCGTGTTTGATTTAGAGTTTCAAATACATGTATCCATATAGGAGAAAACAGAGTGAAACCTCAAAATGAATACGGTTACTGCAAACGAATGGTTTAACCTAGAAGAACGAAATTTGCTGAGCCAAGTGGGATTTGTGTACTGATCATTACCTGAAAGTATCACCAGGATTGGGTGAACAAACATTTGCTGAGATTTCAGGAGATTTGTAGTTTTTTGGAAGCTGGGAAAGCCCTTTCAATGAAGGTGAGTTTCGCCAGTCTCTGCTCTGGGCTACATCAATGGAAAACAATCCATACAGATAGAACTTGAAATTACTTTATTTTGCCAAGTTTCAAAGAGATAGCACAAACTTTGTTTGATTTAGAGTACCAACTACATGTATCCATATAGAAGAAAACAGAGTGAAACCTCAAAATAAAAACGGTTACTGCAAACGAACGGTTTAACCCAAAAGAACGAAATTTGGTGAGCCAAGTGGGACTGCTGTACTGATAATTATTTTAAAGTATCATCAAGATTGGGTGAAAAAACATTTGCTGGAATTTTAGGAGATTCGTAGTTTTCTGAAAGCTGGCCAAGCCCTTTCAATGAAAGTGATTTTTGGCAGTCTCTGCTTTGGGCTAAATCAATAGCAAACAAAGCATAGAGAGAGAACTTGGAACTTCTTTATTGAGCAAAGTTTCAAAGAGCTAGCAGAAACCGTGTTTAATTTAGAGTTCCAAATACATGTATCCCTATAAAAGAAAACAGAGTGAAACCTCAAAATGAATACGGTTACTGCAAACGAACGGTTTAACCTAGAAGAACAAAATTTGGTGAGCCCAATGGGACTGATGGACTGATCATTACCTGAATGTATCATCAAGATTGGGTGAAAAACTTTTTCTGAGATTTCAGGAGATTCGTAGTTTTTTGGAATCTGGGCAAGCCCTTTCAATGAAAGTGATTTTCGCCAGTCTCTTCTTTGGGCTACATCAACAGCAATCAAACCATAATGATAGAAATTGAAAATACTTTACTGTGCCACGTTTCAAAGAGCTAGCACAAACCTTGTTTGATTTAGAGTTCCAACTACATGTATCCATATAGAAGAAAACAGAGAAAAACCTCAAAATGAAAACAGTTACTGCAAACGAACGGTTTAAGCTAGAAGAACAGAATTTGGTTAGCCATCTCGGACTGGTGGACTGAACATTACCTGAATGTATCATCAAGATTGGGTGAAAAAACATTTGCTGAGATTTCAGGAGATTTGTAGTTTTTTGGAAGCTGGGCAAGCCCTTTCAATGAAAGTGATTTTCACCAGGCTCTGCTCTGGGCTACATCAATACAAACAATCCATAGAGATAGAAATTGGAACTACTTTATTGTGCCAAGTTTCGAAGAGCTAGCACAAACCGTGTTTTATTTAGAGTTTCATCTACATGTATTCATATTGGAGACAACAGAGTGAAACCTCAAAATGAAAACGGTTACTGCAAATGAACGGTTTAACTTAAAACAACAAAATTTGGTGAGCCAAGTGGGACTGGTGTACTGATAATTACCTGAAAGTATCATCAAGATTGGGTGAAAAAACATTTGCTGAGATTTCAGGAGATTCGTAGGTTTTTGGAAGCTGGCAAGCCCTTTCGAAGAAAGTGATTTTAGCCAGTCTCTGCTTTGGGCTACATGAAAAGCACACCCACCAAAAAGATAGAACTTGGAACTACTGTATTGTGCCAAGTTTCAAAGAGCTCGCACAAACCGTGTTTGATTTAGAGTTCCAACTACATGTATCCATAGAGGAGAAAACAGAGTGAAACCTCAAAATGAAAACTGTTACTGCAAACGAACGGTTTAACCTAGAAGAACGAAATTTGGTAAATCAAGTGGGACTAGAATACTGATCATTTCCTGAAAGTATCATCAGGATTGGTTAAAAAAACATTTGCTGAGATTTCATGAGATTCGTAGTTTTTTGGAAGCTGGGCAAGCCCTTTCAATGAAAGTGATTTTAGCCAGTATGTGCTTTGGGCTACATCAACAGCAAACCAACCATAAAGAGAGAACTTGAAACTAATTTAATGTGCCAAGTTTCAAAGAGCTAGCACAAACCGTGTTTGATTTAGAGTTCCAAATACACGTATCCATATAGGAGAAAACAGAGTGAAACCTCAAAATGAAAACGGTTACTGCAAATGAACGGTTTAACCTAGAAGAACGAAATTTGGTTGATCATGTGGGACAAGTGGACTGATCATTTCCTGAAAGTATCATCAAGATTGGGTGAAAAAACATTTCCTCAGATTTCAGGAGATTTCTAGTTTTTTGGACGCTGGGTAAGCCCTTTCAGTGAAAGGGATGTTCTCCACTCTCTGCTTTGGGCTACACCAACAGGAAACAAACCATAAAGATAGAACTTGAAACTACTTTATTGTGCCAAGTTTCAAAAACCTAGCACAAACCGTGTTTGATTTAGACTTCCATCTACATGCATCCGTATAGGAGAAAACAGAGTGAAACCTCAAAATGCAAACGGTTACTGCTAAGGAACAGTTTAACCTAGAAGAACAAAATTTGGTGAGCCAAGTGGAACTGGTGTGTTGATCATTACTTGAAATTATCATCAAGATTGGGTGAAACTACATTTGCTGACAATTCAGGAGATTCATAGTTTTTTGGAACTGGGCAAGCACTTTTAATGAAAGTGATATTCTCCAGTCTCTGCTTTGGGCTACATCAACAGCAAACCATCCATAAACATAGAACTTGGAACTACTTTATTGTGCCAAGTTTCAGAGAGGTGGCAAAAACCGAGTTTGATTTAGAGTTCCAACAACATGTATCCATACAGGAGAAAACAGATTGAAACCTCAAAATGAAAACAGTTACTGCAAACGAACGGTTTAACCTAGAAGAACGAAATTTGGTGAGCCAAGTGTGACTGGTGTACTGATCATTATCTTAGAGTATCATCAAGATTGCGTGAAAAAACTTTTGCTGATATTCAGGAGATTCGTAGTTTTTTGGAAGCTGGGCAAGCACTTTCAATGAAAGTGATTTTCGACACTCTCTGCTTTGGGCTACATCAACAGATAATCAACCACAGAGATACAACTTGGAACAACTTTATTGTGTCAAGTTTCAAAGAGCTAGCACAAACTGTGTTTGTTTTAGAGTTCCATCTACATGCATCTATTTAGGAGAAAACAGAGTGAAATCTCGAAATGAAAACAGTTACTGCAAACGAACGGTTTAACCTAGAAGAACGAAATTTGGTGAGCCAAGTGCGACTTGTATACTGATCATTACCTGAAAGTATCATCAAGATTGGGTGAAAAACATTTGCTGAAATTTCAGGAGATTCGTAGTTTTTTGCAAGCTGGGAAAGCCCTTTCAATGAAAGAGATTTTCGCCATTCTCTGCTTTGGGCTACATCAACAGCAAACCCACCATAGAGATAGATCGTGAAACTACTTTATTGTGCCAAGTTTCAAAGAGGTAGCACAACACAGATTTGATTTAGAGTTCCAACTACATGTATCCATATAGGAGAAAACAAAGTGAAACATCAAAAAGAAAACAATTACTGCAAACAAACTGTTTAACCTAGAAGAACGAAATTTGGTGAGCCAAGTGAGACTGGTGTATTGATCATTACCTGAAAGTATCATCAAGATTGGGTGAAAAAAACTTTGCTGACATTTCAGGAGATTCGTATTTTTTTGCAAGGTGGGCAAGCACTTTCATTGAAAGTGATTTTCTCCAGTCTTTGATTTGGGCTACATCAATAGCAAACCAACCATAGAGATGGAACTTGGAACTACTTTATTGTGCCAAGTTTCAAAAAGCTAGCACAAAACGTGTTTGATTTAGAGTTCCAACTACATGTATCCATATAGGAAAAAACAGAGTTAAAGCTCAAAATGAAAACCGTTACTGCAAACGAACGGTTTAACCTAGAAGAACGAAATTTGGTGAGCCAAGTGCGACTGGTGTACTGATCATTACCTGAAAGTATCATCAAGATTGGGTGAAAATACACTTGCTGAGATATCAGGAGATTCGTAGTTTTTTGGAGGCTGGGCAAGCTTTTTCAATGAAAGTGATTCTCGCCAGTCTCTGCTTTGGGCTACATCCATAGCAAACAAACCATAGAGACAGAACTTGTAACTACTTTATTGTGCCAAGTTTCAAAGAGCTAGCACAAACCGTGTTTGATTTAGACTTCCATCTACATGTATCCATATAGGAGAAAACAGAGTGAAACCTAAAAATGAAAACGGTTACTGAAAACGAACGGTTTAATCTAGAAGACCGAAATTTGGTGAGCCAAGTGGGACTAGTGTACTGATCATTACCTGAATGTATAGTCAAGATTCGGTGAAAAAAAATTGCTGAGATTTCAGGAGATTCGTAGCTTTTGGGAAGCTGGGCAAGCCCTTTCAATGAAAGTGATTTTTTCCAGTCTCTTCTTTAGGCTACATTAATAGCAAACAAACCATAGAAATAGAACTTGGAACTACTTTATTGTGAAAAGTTTCAAATAGCTAGCACAAACCGTGTTTGATTTAGAGTTCCACCTACATGTAACCATATAGGAGAAAACAGCGTGATACCTCAAAATGAAAACGGTTACTGCGAACGAACGATTTAACCTAAAAGAACAAAATTTGGTGAGCCAAGTGGGACTGGTATACTGATAATTACCTGGAAGTATAATCAAGATTGGGTGAAAAAACATTTGCTGAGATTTCAGGAGATTCGTAGTTTTTTGAAGCTGGGCAAGACCTTTCAATGAAAGTGATTTTAGCCAGTCTCTGCTTTGGGCTACATCAACAGAAAAAAACATAGAGATAGTACTGCGAACTACAATATTGTGCCACGTTTCAAAGAGCTAGCATAAACCGTGTTTGATTTAGAGTTCGAACTACATGTATCTATATAGGATAAAACTGAGTGAAACCTCAAAATGAAAACGGACGCTGCAAACGAACGGTTTAACTTAGAAGAACGAAATTAGGTGAGCCGAGTGGGACTGGTGTATTGATCTTTACCTGAAAGTATCATCAAGATTGGGTGTAAAAACATTTACTGAGATTACAGAAGATTCGTAGTTTTTTGGAAGCTGGGCAAGCCCTTTCAATGAAAGTGATTTTCGCCAGTCTCTGCTTTGGGCTACATGAACAGCAAACAATCCATAGAGATATAACTTGGAAATAGTATATTTTGGCAAGTTTCAAAGAGCTAGCACAAACCGTGTTTGATTTAGAGATCCAAATACATGTATCCATATAGGAGAAAACAGCGTGAAACCACAAAATGAAAACGGTTACTGCAAACGAACGGTTTAACCTAGAAGAACGAAATTTGGTGAGCCAAGTGCGACTGGTGTACTGATCATTACCTCAAAGTATCATCAAGATTGGGTGAAAACACATTTGCTGACATTTCAGGAGATTCGTAGTTTTTTGGAAGCTCTGCAAGCATTTTCAATGAAAGTGATTTTCGCCAGTCTCTGCTTTGTGCTACATCAAAAGCAAACCAACCATAAAGATGGAACTTAGATCTACTTTATTGTGCCAAGTTTCAAAGAGCTAGCACATACCGTGTTTGATTTAGAGTTCCATCTACATGTATCAATATAGGAAAATACAGAGTGAAACCTCAAAATGAAAGCAGTTACTGGAAATGAACGGTTTAACTTAGAAGAATGAAATTTGGTGAGCTAAGTGGGACTGGTGTACCGTTCATTACCTGAAAGTATCATCAAGATTGGGTTAAAAAAACATTTGCTGAGATTTCATGAGTTTCTTAGTTTTTTGGAAGCTGGGCAAACCCTTTCAATGAAAGAGGTTTTTGCCAGTCTCTGCTTTGGACTTCATCAATAGCAAACAAACCATAGTAACAGAACTTGAATCTACTTTATTGTGCCAAGTTTCAAAGAGCTAGCCTAAACCGTGTTTGATTTAGAGTTCCAACTACATGTATCCATATAGGAAAAAACAGCGTGAAACCTCAAAATGAAAACGGTTACTGCAAACGAACGGTTTAACCTAGAAGAACGAAATTTGGTGAGCCAAGTGGAACTGGTGTACTGACCATTACCTGAAAGTATCATCAAGATTGAGTGAAAAAACTTTTGCTGAGATTTCAGGAGATTCGTAGTTTTTTGTAAGCTGGGCAAGCCCTTTCAATGAAAGTAATTTTTTTCCAGTCTCTTCTTTGGGCTACATCAATAGCAAACAATCCATAAAAATAGAACTTGGAACTACTCTATTGTGCCACGTTTAAAATAGCTACCACAAACCGTGTTTGATTTCGAGATCCATCTACATCTAACCATATAGGAGAAAACAGCGTGAAACCTCAAAATGAAAACGGTTACTGCAAACGAACGGTTTAACCTAGAAGAACGAAATTTGGTGAGTTAAGTGGGACTGGTGTAGTGATCATTACCGGAAATTATAATCAAGATTGGGTAAAAAACATTTGCTGAGATTTCAGGAGATTCGTAGTTTTTTGGAAGCTGGGCAAGCCCTTTCAATGCAAGTGATTTTCGACAGTCTCTGCGTTGGGCTATATAAATAGAAAACAAACCATAGAGAAAGAACATGGAACTACTTTATTGTGCCAAGTTTCCAAGAGCTAGCACAAACCGTGTTTGATTTAGAGTTCCAAATACATGTATCCATATAGGAGAAAACAGAGAGAAACCTTAAAATAAAAACGGTTACTGCAAACGAACGGTTTAACCAAGAAAAACGAAATTTGGTGAGCCAAGTGGGAGTGGTGTACTGATAATTACCTGAATGTATCATCAAGATTGGGTGAAAAAACATTTGCTGAGATTTCAGGAGATTCGTAGTTTTTTGGAAGCAGGTAAAGCCCTTTCAATAAAAGGGATTTTCACCAGTCTCTGCTTTGGGCTACATCAACAGCAAACAAACCATAGAGATAGAACTTGGAACTACTTTATTGTGCCAAGTTTCAAAGAGCTAGCACAAACAGTGTTTTAGATACATCCAACTACATGTATCCATAAAGGAGAAAACAGAGTGAAATCTCAAAATGAAAATGGTTACTGAAAACGAACGATTTAACCTAGAAGAACGAAATTTGGTGAGCCATGTGGGACTAGTGTACTGATCATTACCTGAATGTATCATCAAGATTGGGTGAAAAAAAAATTGCGGGGATTTCAGGAGATTCGTAGCTTTTGGGAAGCTGGGCAAGCCCTTTCAATGAAAGTGATTTTTGCCAGTCTCTGCTTTGGGCTACATTAATAGCAAACAAACCATAGAAATAGAACTTGGAACTACTTTATTGTGAAAAGTTTCAAATAGCTAGCACAAACCGTGTTTGATTTAGAGTTCCACCTACATGTAACCATATAGGAGAAAACAGCGTGAAACCTCAAAATGAAAACGGTTACTGCGAAAGAACGGTTTAACCTAAAAGAACAAAATTTGGTGAGCCAAGTGGGACTGGTATACTGATAATTACCTGAAAGTATAATCAAGATTGGGTGAAAAAACATTTGCTGAGATTTCAGGAGATTCGTAGTTTTTTTTTAAGCTGGGCAAGCACTTTCAATGAAAGTGATTTCAGCCAGTCTCTGCTTTTGGCTACATAAACAGAAAAAACCATAGAGATAGAACTTCGAACTACAACATTGTGCCACGTTTCAAAGAGCTAGCATAAACCGTGTTTGATTTAGAGTTCGAACTACATGTATCCATATAGGATAAAACTGAGTGAAACCTCAAAATGAAAACGGAAACTGCAAACAAACGGTTTAACTTAGAAAAACGAAATTTGGTGAGCCAAGTGGGAATGCTGTATTGATCTTTACCTGAAAGTATCATCAAGATTGTGTGAAAAAACATTTGCTGAGATTACAGGAGATTCGTAGTTTTTTTGAAGCTGGGCAAGCCCTTTCAATGAAAGTGATTTTTGCCAGTCTATGCTTTGGGCTACATCTACAGCAAACAATCCATAGAGATAGAACTTGGAACTACTATATTGTGGCAAGTTTCAAAGAGCTAGCAGAAACCGTGTTTGATTTAGAGATCCAAATACATGTATCCATATAGGAGAAAACAGAGTGAAACCTCAAAATGAAAACGGTTACTGCAAACGAACGATTTAACCTAGAAGAACGAAATTTGGTGAGCCAAGTGGGACTAGTGTACTGATCATTACCTGAATGTATCATCAAGATTGGGTGGAAAAAAAATTGCTTAGATTTCATTAGATTCGTAGCTTTTTGGAAGCTGGGCAAGCCCTTTCAATGAAAGTGATTTTTGCCAGTCTCTGCTTTGGGCTACATTAATAGCAAACAAATCATAAAAATAGAACTTGAAACTACTTAATTGTGCCAAGTTTCCAAGAGCTAGCACAAACCGTGTTTGATTTAGAGTTCCAAATACATGTATCCATATAGGAGAAAACAGAGAGAAACCTTAAAATGAAAATGGTTACTGCAAACGAACGGTTTAACCAAGAATAATGAAATTTGGTGAGCCAAGTGGGAGTGGTGTACTTATCATTACCTGAATGTATCATCAAGATTTGGTGAAAAAACATTTGCTGAGATTTCAGGAGATTCGTAGTTTTTTGGAAGCAGGTAAAGCCCTTTCAATGAAAGAGATCTTCACCAGTCTCTGCCTTGGGCTACATCAACAGCAAACAAACCATAGAGATAGAACATGGAACTACTTTATTGTGCCAAGTTTAAAAGAGCTAGCAGAAACCGTGTTTGATTTCGATATCCAACTACATGTAACCATATAGGAGAAAACAGCGTGAAACCTCAAAATGAAAACGGTTACTTCAAAGGAACGGTTTAACCTAGAAGAACGAAATTTGGTGAGCCAAGTGGGACTGGTGTACTGATCATTGCCAAAAATTATAATCAAGATTGGGTAAAAAACATTTGCTGAGATTTCAGGAGATTCGTAGTTTTTTGGAAGCTGGGCAAGCCCTTTCAATGAAAGTGATTTTCGACAGTCTCTGCGTTGGGCTATATCAATAGAAAACAAACCATAGAGAAAGAACTTGGAACTACTTTATTGTGCCAAGTTTCCAAGAGCTAGCACAAACCGTGTTTGATTTAGAGTTCCAAATACATGTATCCATATAGGAGAAAACAGAGAGAAACCTTAAAATGAAAATGGTTACTGCAAACGAACTGTTTTACCAAGAAAAACGAAATTTGGTGAGCCAAGTGGGAGTGGTGTACTGATCATTACCTGAATGTATCATCAAGATTGGGTGAAAAAACATTTGCTGAGATTTCAGGAGATTTGTAATTTTTTGGAAGCAGGTAAAGCCCTTTCAATGAAAGGGATTATTGCCAGTCTCTGCTTGGGCTACATCAACAGCAAAGAAACCATAGAGAGAGAACTTGGAACTACTTTATTGTGCCAAGTTTCAAAGAGCTAGCACAAACAGTGTTTTAGTTAGAGATCCAACTACATGTATCCATAAAGGATAAAACAGAGTGAAACCTCAAAATGAAAACGGTTACTGCAAACGAACGATTTAACCTAGAAGAACGAAATTTGGTGAGCCAAGTGGGTTGGGCGTAGTGATCATTACCTGAAAGTATCATCAAATTGGGTGAAAAAAACATTTGCTGAGATTTCAGGATATTCGCAGTTTTCTGGAAGCTGAAAAGCACTTTCAATGAAAGTAATTTTCGCCAGTTTCTCCTTTGGGCTACATCAACAGCAAACAAACAATGGAGATAAAACTTGGAACTACTTTATTGTTCCAAGTTTCAAAGAGATAGCACAAACCGTGTTTGATTTAGAGTTCCTTCTACATATATCCATATATGAGAAAACAGAGTGAAACCTCAAAATGAAAATGGTTACTGCAAACGAACAGTTTAACATAGAAGAACGAAATTTCGTGAGCCAAGTTGGACTGGTGTACTGATCATTACCTGAAAGTATCATCAAGATTGGGTGAAAAAAACATTTGCTGAGATTTCAGTAAATTCGTAGTTTTTGGAAGCTGGGCAAGCCCTTTCAATGAAAGTGATTTTCGCCAGTCTCTGCTGTGGGCTAAAACAACAGAAAACAAACCATAGAGATAGAACTTGGAACTACTATATTGTGCCAAGGTTTAAAGTGATAGCACAAACCGTTTTTGATTTAGAGTTCCATCTACATGCATCCATATATTAGAAAACAGAGTGAAACCTCAAAATGAAAATGGTTACTGAAAACGAACGGTTTAAACTAGAAGAACGAAATTTGGTGAGCCAAGTGCCACTGGTGTACTGATCATTACCTGAAAGTATCATCAAGATTGGGTGAATAAACATTTGCTGAGATTTCAGGAGATTCGTAGTTTTGGGAAGCTGGACAAGCCCTTTCAATGTAAGTGATTTTCGCCAGTCTCTGCTTTGGTCTACATCAATAGCAAACAAACCATAGAGATAGAATGTGGAACTACTCTATTGTGCCAAGTTTCAAAAAGCTAGCAGAAAACGTGTTTGATTTAGAGTTCCAACTAAATGTACCATATACTAGAAAACAGAGTGAAACCTCAAAATGGAAACGGTTACTTCAAACGAACGGTTTAACCTAGAAAAACGAAATTTGGTGAGCCAAGTGCGACTGCTGTACTGATCATTAACTGAAAGTATCATCAAGATTGGGTGAAAAAACATTTGCTGAGATTTCAGGAGATTCGTAGTTTTTTGGAAGCTGGCAAGCCCTTTCAATGAAAGTGATTTTCGCCAGTCTCTGCTTTAGTCTACATCAATAGCAAACAAACAATAGAGATAGAACTTGGAACTACTTTATTGTGCCATGTTTCAAAGAGCTAGCACAAACCATGTTTGATTTAGAGTTCCAACTACATGTATCTATATACAAGAAAACCGGGGAAACCTCAAAATGAAAACGGTTACTTCAAACGAACGGTTTAACTTAGAAGAACGAAATTTGGTGAGCCAAGTGAGACTTGTGTACTGATCATTTCCTGAAAGTATCATCAAGATTGGGTAAAAAATATTTGCTGAGATTTCAGGAGATTCGTAGTTCTTTGGAATCTGGCCAAGTTCTTTCAATAAAAGTGGTTTTCGACAGTCTCAGCTTTGGGCTACATCAACATCAAACAAACCATAGAGATAGAACTTGGAACTACTATATTGTGCCAAGTTTCAAAGAGCTACAACAAACCGTTTTTGATTTAGAGGTCCATCTACATGCATCCATATTGAGAAAACAGAGTGAAACCTCAAAATGAAAACGGTTACTGAAAACGAACGGTTTAACCTAGAAGAACTAAATTTGGTGAGCCAAGTGCGACTGGTGTACTGATCAATACCTGAAATTATCCTCAAGATTGGGTGAATAAACATTTGCAGAGATTTCAGGAGATTCGTAGTTTTTTGGAAGCTGGGCCAGCCCTTTCAATTAAAGTGATTTTCGCCAGTCTCTGCTTTGATCTACATCAATAGCAAACACACCATAGAGATGGAACGTAGAACTACTTTATTGCGCCAAGTTTCAAAGAGCTAGCACAAAACGTGTTTGTTTTAGAGTTCCAACTACATGTATCCATATACTAAAAAACAGAGTGAAACCTCAAAATCAAAACGGTTACTGCAAACGAACGGTTTAATCTAGAATAACGAAATTTGGTGAGCCAAGTGGAACAGGTGTAGTGATCATTACCTGAAATTATCATCAAGATTGTGTGAAAAATGATTTGATGTGATTTCAGAAGATTCATAGTTTTTTGGAAGCTGGGCAAGCCCTTTCAAAGAAAGTGATTTTCGCCAGTCTCTGCTTTGGGCTACATAAATAGCAAACAAACCTTAGAGACAGAACGTGGAACTACTTTATTGTGCCAAGTTTCAAAGAGCTAGCACAAAACGTGTTTGATTTAGAGTTCCAACTGCATGTATCCATATACTAGAAAACAGAGTGAAACCTCAAAATGAAAATGGTTACTGAAAACGAACAGTTTAATCTAGAATTACGAAATTTGGTGAGCCAAGTGGGACTGGTGTAGTGATCATTACCTGAAAGTATCATCAAGGTTGGGTGAAAAATCACTGGCTGAGGTATCAGGCGATTCATAGTTTTTTTAAAAGCTGGAAAGCACTTTCAATGAAAGTGATTTTCGCCAGTTACTGCTATGGGATCCATCAACAGCAAACCAACCATAGAGATATAACTTGGAACTACTTAATTGTGCCAAGTTTCAAAGAGCTAGCACAATCCGTGTTTGATTTAGAGTTCCATCTACATGTATCCATATAGGAGAAATCAGAGTGAAACCTCAAAATTAAAACGGTTACTGAAAACGAACGGTTTAACCTAGTAGAACAAAATTTGCTGAGCTAATTAGGACTGGTGTACTGATCATTACCAGAAAGAATCATCAAGATTGGGTGAAACAACATTTGCTGAGATATCTGGAAATTCGTATTTTTTTCTAAGCTAGGCAAGCCCTTTCAATTACAGTGATTTTCGCCAGTTTCTGCTGTGGGCTACATCAACAGGAAACAAACCATAGAGATTGAACTTGGAACTACTATATTGTGTCAAGTTTCAAAGAGCTAGCACTAACCGTTTTTGATTTAGAGGTCCATCTACATGCATCCATATTAAGAAAACAGAGTGAAACCTCAAAATGAAAACGGTTACTGAAAACGAACGGTGTAATCTAGAAGAACAAATTTTGATGAGCCATGTGCGACTGGTGTACTGTTCATTACCTGAGAGTATCATCAAGATTGGGTGAAAAAACATTTGCTTAGATTTCAGGAGATTCGTAGTTTTTTGGAAGCTGGGCAAGCACTTTCAATGAAAGTGATTTTTGCCAGTCTCTGCTTTGGGATACATCAATAGCAAACAAACCATAGAGATAGAACTTGAAACTACTTTATTGTGCCAAGTTTCAAAGAGCTAGCACAAACCCTGTTTGATTTAGAGTAACAACTAAATGTATCCATATACTGGAAAACAGAGTGAAACCTCAAAATGAAAACGGTTAATGCAAACGAACCTTTTAACCTAGAATAACGAAATTTGGTGAGCCAAGAGGGACTGGTGTAGTGATCATTACCTGAAAGTATCATCATGAATGGGTGAAAAAACATTTGCTGAGGTTTCAAAAGATTTGTAGTTTTTTGGAAGCTAGGCAAGCACTTTCAATGAAAGTGATTTTCGCCAGTCTCTGATTTGGGCTACATCAAAAGTTAGCCAACCATAGAGACAGAACTTGGAACTACTTTATTGTGCCAAGTTTCAAAGAGCTAGCACAAATCGTGTTTGATTTAGATTTCCAACAACACGTATCTATATAGGAGAAAACACAGGAAAACCTTAAAATGAAAAGGGTTACTGGAAACGAACGATTTATCCTAGAAGAACAAAATTTGGTACACCAAGTGAGAAAGTGTACTGATCAATACCTGAAAGTATCATCAAGATTGGGTGAAAAAACTTTTGCAGAGATTTCAGGAGATTCGTAGTTTTTTGGAAGCTGGGCAAGCCCTTTCAATTAAAGTGATTTTCGCCAGTCTCTGCTTTTATCTACATCAATAGCAAACAAACCATAGAAATGGAACGTGGAACTACTTTATTGTGCCAAGTTTCAAAGAGCTAGCACAAAACGTGTTTGATTTAGAGTTCCAACTACATGTATCCATATACTAGAAAACAGAGTGAAACCTCAAAATGAAAACGTTTACTGCAAACGAACGGTTTAATCTAGAATAACGAAATTTGGTGAGCCAAGTGGAACTGGTGTAGTGATCATTACCTGAAAATATCATCAAGAATAGGTGAGAAAACATTTGCTGAGATTTCAGGAGATTCGTAGTTTTCTGGAAGCTGAAAAGCACTTTCAATGAAAGTGATTTTCGCCAGTCTCTCCTTTGGGCTACATCAACAGCAAACAAATAATAAAGAGAGAACTTGGAACTACTTTGTTGTGCCAAGATTCAAAAAGCTTGCACAAACAATGTTTGATTTAGAGTTCCTTCTACATGTATCCATATAGGAGAACACAGAATGAAATATCAAAATGAAAACGGTTACTGCAAAAGAACTTCTTAACACAGAAGGACGAAATTTGGGGAGTCAAGTGAGACTGGTGTAGTGTTCATTACCTGAAAGTATCATCAAGATTGGGTGAAAAACGATTTGATGTGATTTCAGAAGATTCATTGTTTTTTGGAAGCTTGGCAAGCCCTTTCAATGAAAGTGATTTTCGCCAGTCTCTACTTTATGCTACATCAATAGCAAACAAACCTTAGAGACAGAACGTGGAACTACTTTATTGTGCCAAGTTTCAAAGAGCTAGCACAAAACGTGTTTGATTTAGAGTTCCAACTACATGTATCCATATACTAGAAAACAGAGTGAAACCTCAAAATGAAAATGGTTACTGAAAACGAACGGTTTAATCTAGAATATCGAAATTCGGTGAGCCAAGTGGGACTGACGTAGTGATCATTACCTGAAAGTATCATCAAGATTGGGTGAAAAATCATTGGCTGAGGTATCAGGCGATTCATAGTTTTTTTAATAGCTGGAAAGCACTTTCAATGAAAGTGATTTTCGCCAGTTACTGCTTTGGGATACATCAACAGCAAACCAACCGTAGAGATATAACTTGGAACTACTTTATTGTGCCAAGTTTCAAAGAGCCAGCAAAAACTGTGTTTGATTTAGAGTTCCATCTACATGTATTCATATAGGAGAAATCAGAGTGAAACCTCAAAATTAAAACGGTTACTGCAAACGAACGGTTTAACCTAGAAGAACAAAATTTGCTGAGCCAATTAGGACTGGTGTACTGATCATTACCTGAAAGTATCATCAAGATTGGGTGAAACAACATTTGCTGAGATATCAGGAAATTCGTAGTTTTTTGGAAGCTAGGCAAGCCCTTTCAATTACAGTGATTTTCGCAAGTTTCTGCTGTGGGCTACATCAACAGGAAACAAACCATAGAGATAGAACTTGGAACTACTTATTTGTGCTAAGTTTCAAAGAGCTAGCACTAACCGTTTTTGATTTAGACGTCCATTGACATGCATCCATATTAAAAAAAAACAGAGTGAAACCTCAAAAAAAAAAGGTTACTGAAAACGAACGGTTTAACCTAGAAGAACAAATTTTGGTGAGCCAAGTGCGACTGGTGTACTAATCATTACCTGAGAGTATCATCAAGATTGGGTAAAAAAACATTTGCTGAGATTTCAGGAGATTCGTAGATTTTTGGAAGCTGGGCAAGCCCTTTCAATGAAAGTGATTTTTGCCAGTCTCTGCTTTGGGATACATCATAAGCAAACAAACCATAGAGAAAGAACGTTGAACTACTTTATTTTGCCAAGTTTCAACGAGCTAGCACAAACCCTGTTTGATTTAGAGTAACAACTAAATGTATCCATATACTGGAAAACAGAGTGAAACCTCAAAATGAAAACGGTTAATGCAAACGAACCTTTTAACCTAGAATAACGAAATTTGGTGAGCCAAGTGGGACTGGTGTAGTGATCATTACCTGAAAGTATCATCAAGAATGGGTGAAAAAACATTTGCTGAGATTTCAAAAGATTTGTAGTTTTTTGGAAGCTAGGCAAGCACTTTCAATGAAAGTGATTTTCGCCAGTCTCTGATTTGGGCTACATCAAAAGTTAGCCAACCATAGAGACAGAACTTGGAACTACTTTATTGTGCCAAGTTTCAAAGAGCTAGCACAAATCGTGTTTGATTTAGATTTCCAACAACACGTATCTATATAGGAGAAAACACAGGAAAACCTTAAAATGAAAAGGGTTACTGGAAACGAACGATTTATCCTAGAAGAACAAAACTTGGTGCACCAAGTGAGAAAGTGTACTGATCAATACCTGAAAGTATCATCAAGATTGGGTGAAAAAACTTTTGCAGAGATTTCAGGAGATTCGTAGTTTTTTGGAAGCTGGGCAAGCCCTTTCAATTAAAGTGATTTTCGCCAGTCTCTGCTTTTATCTACATCAATAGCAAACAAACCATAGAAATGGAACGTGGAACTACTTTATTGTGCCAAGTTTCAAAGAGCTAGCACAAAACGTGTTTGATTTAGAGTTCCAACTACATGTATCCATATACTAGAAAACAGAGTGAAACCTCAAAATGAAAACGTTTACTGCAAACGAACGGTTTAATCTAGAATAACGAAATTTGGTGAGCCAAGTGGAACTGGTGTAGTGATCATTACCTGAAAATATCATCAAGAATAGGTGAGAAAACATTTGCTGAGATTTCAGGAGATTCGTAGTTTTCTGGAAGCTGAAAAGCACTTTCAATGAAAGTGATTTTCGCCAGTCTCTCCTTTGGGCTATATCAACAGCAAACAAATAATAAAGAGAGAACTTGGAACTACTTTGTTGTGCCAAGATTCAAAAAGCTTGCACAAACAATGTTTGATTTAGAGTTCCTTCTACATGTATCCATATAGGAGAACACAGAATGATATATCAAAATGAAAACGGTTACTGCAAAAGAACTTCTTAACACAGAAGGACGAAATTTGGGGAGTCAAGTGAGACTGGTGTAGTGTTCATTACCTGAAAGTATCATCAAGATTGGGTGAAAAACGATTTGATGTGATTTCAGAAGATTCATTGTTTTTTGGAAGCTTGGCAAGCCCTTTCAATGAAAGTGATTTTCGCCAGTCTCTACTTTATGCTACATCAATAGCAAACAAACCTTAGAGACAGAACGTGGAACTACTTTATTGTGCCAAGTTTCAAAGAGCTAGCACAAAACGTGTTTGATTTAGAGTTCCAACTACATGTATCCATATACTAGAAAACAGAGTGAAACCTCAAAATGAAAATGGTTACTGAAAACGAACGGTTTAATCTAGAATATCGAAATTCGGTGAGCCAAGTGGGACTGACGTAGTGATCATTACCTGAAAGTATCATCAAGATTGGGTGAAAAATCATTGGCTGAGGTATCAGGCGATTCATAGTTTTTTTAATAGCTGGAAAGCACTTTCAATGAAAGTGATTTTCGCCAGTTACTGCTTTGGGATACATCAACAGCAAACCAACCATAGAGATATAACTTGGAACTACTTTATTGTGCCAAGTTTCAAAGAGCCAGCAAAAACTGTGTTTGATTTAGAGTTCCATCTACATGTATTCATATAGGAGAAATCAGAGTGAAACCTCAAAATTAAAACGGTTACTGCAAACGAACGGTTTAACCTAGAAGAACAAAATTTGCTGAGCCAATTAGGACTGGTGTACTGATCATTACCTGAAAGTATCATCAAGATTGGGTGAAACAACATTTGCTGAGATATCAGGAAATTCGTAGTTTTTTGGAAGCTAGGCAAGCCCTTTCAATTACAGTGATTTTCGCAAGTTTCTGCTGTGGGCTACATCAACAGGAAACAAACCATAGAGATAGAACTTGGAACTACTTATTTGTGCTAAGTTTCAAAGAGCTAGCACTAACCGTTTTTGATTTAGACGTCCATTGACATGCATCCATATTAAAAAAAACAGAGTGAAACCTCAAAAAAAAAAGGTTACTGAAAACGAACGGTTTAACCTAGAAGAACAAATTTTGGTGAGCCAAGTGCGACTGGTGTACTAATCATTACCTGAGAGTATCATCAAGATTGGGTAAAAAAACATTTGCTGAGATTTCAGGAGATTCGTAGATTTTTGGAAGCTGGGCAAGCCCTTTCAATGAAAGTGATTTTTGCCAGTCTCTGCTTTGGGATACATCATAAGCAAACAAACCATAGAGAAAGAACGTTGAACTACTTTATTTTGCCAAGTTTCAACGAGCTAGCACAAACCCTGTTTGATTTAGAGTAACAACTAAATGTATCCATATACTGGAAAACAGAGTGAAACCTCAAAATGAAAACGGTTAATGCAAACGAACCTTTTAACCTAGAATAACGAAATTTGGTGAGCCAAGTGGGACTGGTGTAGTGATCATTACCTGAAAGTATCATCAAGAATGGGTGAAAAAACATTTGCTGAGATTTCAAAAGATTTGTAGTTTTTTGGAAGCTAGGCAAGCACTTTCAATGAAAGTGATTTTCGCCAGTCTCTGATTTGGGCTACATCAAAAGTTAGCCAACCATAGAGACAGAACTTGGAACTACTTTATTGTGCCAAGTTTCAAAGAGCTAGCACAAATCGTGTTTGATTTAGATTTCCAACAACACGTATCTATATAGGAGAAAACACAGGAAAACCTTAAAATGAAAAGGGTTACTGGAAACGAACGATTTATCCTAGAAGAACAAAATTTGGTGCACCAAGTGAGAAAGTATACTGATCAATACCTGAAAGTATCATCAAGATTGGGTGAAAAAACTTTTGCAGAGATTTCAGGAGATTCGTAGTTTTTTGGAAGCTGGGCAAGCCCTTTCAATTAAAGTGATTTTCGCCAGTCTCTGCTTTTATCTACATCAATAGCAAACAAACCATAGAAATGGAACGTGGAACTACTTTATTGTGCCAAGTTTCAAAGAGCTAGCACAAAACGTGTTTGATTTAGAGTTCCAACTACATGTATCCATATACTAGAAAACAGAGTGAAACCTCAAAATGAAAACGTTTACTGCAAACGAACGGTTTAATCTAGAATAACGAAATTTGGTGAGCCAAGTGGAACTGGTGTAGTGATCATTACCTGAAAATATCATCAAGAATAGGTGAGAAAACATTTGCTGAGATTTCAGGAGATTCGTAGTTTTCTGGAAGCTGAAAAGCACTTTCAATGAAAGTGATTTTCGCCAGTCTCTCCTTTGGGCTACATCAACAGCAAACAAATAATAAAGAGAGAACTTGGAACTACTTTGTTGTGCCAAGATTCAAAAAGCTTGCACAAACAATGTTTGATTTAGAGTTCCTTCTACATGTATCCATATAGGAGAACACAGAATGAAATATCAAAATGAAAACGGTTACTGCAAAAGAACTTCTTAACACAGAAGGACGAAATTTGGGGAGTCAAGTGAGACTGGTGTAGTGTTCATTACCTGAAAGTATCATCAAGATTGGGTGAAAAACGATTTGATGTGATTTCAGAAGATTCATTGTTTTTTGGAAGCTTGGCAAGCCCTTTCAATGAAAGTGATTTTCGCCAGTCTCTACTTTATGCTACATCAATAGCAAACAAACCTTAGAGACAGAACGTGGAACTACTTTATTGTGCCAAGTTTCAAAGAGCTAGCACAAAACGTGTTTGATTTAGAGTTCCAACTACATGTATCCATATACTAGAAAACAGAGTGAAACCTCAAAATGAAAATGGTTACTGAAAACGAACGGTTTAATCTAGAATATCGAAATTCGGTGAGCCAAGTGGGACTGACGTAGTGATCATTACCTGAAAGTATCATCAAGATTGGGTGAAAAATCATTGGCTGAGGTATCAGGCGATTCATAGTTTTTTTAATAGCTGGAAAGCACTTTCAATGAAAGTGATTTTCGCCAGTTACTGCTTTGGGATACATCAACAGCAAACCAACCGTAGAGATATAACTTGGAACTACTTTATTGTGCCAAGTTTCAAAGAGCCAGCAAAAACTGTGTTTGATTTAGAGTTCCATCTACATGTATTCATATAGGAGAAATCAGAGTGAAACCTCAAAATTAAAACGGTTACTGCAAACGAACGGTTTAACCTAGAAGAACAAAATTTGCTGAGCCAATTAGGACTGGTGTACTGATCATTACCTGAAAGTATCATCAAGATTGGGTGAAACAACATTTGCTGAGATATCAGGAAATTCGTAGTTTTTTGGAAGCTAGGCAAGCCCTTTCAATTACAGTGATTTTCGCAAGTTTCTGCTGTGGGCTACATCAACAGGAAACAAACCATAGAGATAGAACTTGGAACTACTTATTTGTGCTAAGTTTCAAAGAGCTAGCACTAACCGTTTTTGATTTAGACGTCCATTGACATGCATCCATATTAAAAAAAACAGAGTGAAACCTCAAAAAAAAAAGGTTACTGAAAACGAACGGTTTAACCTAGAAGAACAAATTTTGGTGAGCCAAGTGCGACTGGTGTACTAATCATTACCTGAGAGTATCATCAAGATTGGGTAAAAAAACATTTGCTGAGATTTCAGGAGATTCGTAGATTTTTGGAAGCTGGGCAAGCCCTTTCAATGAAAGTGATTTTTGCCAGTCTCTGCTTTGGGATACATCATAAGCAAACAAACCATAGAGAAAGAACGTTGAACTACTTTATTTTGCCAAGTTTCAACGAGCTAGCACAAACCCTGTTTGATTTAGAGTAACAACTAAATGTATCCATATACTGGAAAACAGAGTGAAACCTCAAAATGAAAACGGTTAATGCAAACGAACCTTTTAACCTAGAATAACGAAATTTGGTGAGCCAAGTGGGACTGGTGTAGTGATCATTACCTGAAAGTATCATCAAGAATGGGTGAAAAAACATTTGCTGAGATTTCAAAAGATTTGTAGTTTTTTGGAAGCTAGGCAAGCACTTTCAATGAAAGTGATTTTCGCCAGTCTCTGATTTGGGCTACATCAAAAGTTAGCCAACCATAGAGACAGAACTTGGAACTACTTTATTGTGCCAAGTTTCAAAGAGCTAGCACAAATCGTGTTTGATTTAGATTTCCAACAACACGTATCTATATAGGAGAAAACACAGGAAAACCTTAAAATGAAAAGGGTTACTGGAAACGAACGATTTATCCTAGAAGAACAAAACTTGGTGCACCAAGTGAGAAAGTGTACTGATCAATACCTGAAAGTATCATCAAGATTGGGTGAAAAAACTTTTGCAGAGATTTCAGGAGATTCGTAGTTTTTTGGAAGCTGGGCAAGCCCTTTCAATTAAAGTGATTTTCGCCAGTCTCTGCTTTTATCTACATCAATAGCAAACAAACCATAGAAATGGAACGTGGAACTACTTTATTGTGCCAAGTTTCAAAGAGCTAGCACAAAACGTGTTTGATTTAGAGTTCCAACTACATGTATCCATATACTAGAAAACAGAGTGAAACCTCAAAATGAAAACGTTTACTGCAAACGAACGGTTTAATCTAGAATAACGAAATTTGGTGAGCCAAGTGGAACTGGTGTAGTGATCATTACCTGAAAATATCATCAAGAATAGGTGAGAAAACATTTGCTGAGATTTCAGGAGATTCGTAGTTTTCTGGAAGCTGAAAAGCACTTTCAATGAAAGTGATTTTCGCCAGTCTCTCCTTTGGGCTATATCAACAGCAAACAAATAATAAAGAGAGAACTTGGAACTACTTTGTTGTGCCAAGATTCAAAAAGCTTGCACAAACAATGTTTGATTTAGAGTTCCTTCTACATGTATCCATATAGGAGAACACAGAATGATATATCAAAATGAAAACGGTTACTGCAAAAGAACTTCTTAACACAGAAGGACGAAATTTGGGGAGTCAAGTGAGACTGGTGTAGTGTTCATTACCTGAAAGTATCATCAAGATTGGGTGAAAAACGATTTGATGTGATTTCAGAAGATTCATTGTTTTTTGGAAGCTTGGCAAGCCCTTTCAATGAAAGTGATTTTCGCCAGTCTCTACTTTATGCTACATCAATAGCAAACAAACCTTAGAGACAGAACGTGGAACTACTTTATTGTGCCAAGTTTCAAAGAGCTAGCACAAAACGTGTTTGATTTAGAGTTCCAACTACATGTATCCATATACTAGAAAACAGAGTGAAACCTCAAAATGAAAATGGTTACTGAAAACGAACGGTTTAATCTAGAATATCGAAATTCGGTGAGCCAAGTGGGACTGACGTAGTGATCATTACCTGAAAGTATCATCAAGATTGGGTGAAAAATCATTGGCTGAGGTATCAGGCGATTCATAGTTTTTTTAATAGCTGGAAAGCACTTTCAATGAAAGTGATTTTCGCCAGTTACTGCTTTGGGATACATCAACAGCAAACCAACCATAGAGATATAACTTGGAACTACTTTATTGTGCCAAGTTTCAAAGAGCCAGCAAAAACTGTGTTTGATTTAGAGTTCCATCTACATGTATTCATATAGGAGAAATCAGAGTGAAACCTCAAAATTAAAACGGTTACTGCAAACGAACGGTTTAACCTAGAAGAACAAAATTTGCTGAGCCAATTAGGACTGGTGTACTGATCATTACCTGAAAGTATCATCAAGATTGGGTGAAACAACATTTGCTGAGATATCAGGAAATTCGTAGTTTTTTGGAAGCTAGGCAAGCCCTTTCAATTACAGTGATTTTCGCAAGTTTCTGCTGTGGGCTACATCAACAGGAAACAAACCATAGAGATAGAACTTGGAACTACTTATTTGTGCTAAGTTTCAAAGAGCTAGCACTAACCGTTTTTGATTTAGACGTCCATTGACATGCATCCATATTAAAAAAAACAGAGTGAAACCTCAAAAAAAAAAGGTTACTGAAAACGAACGGTTTAACCTAGAAGAACAAATTTTGGTGAGCCAAGTGCGACTGGTGTACTAATCATTACCTGAGAGTATCATCAAGATTGGGTAAAAAAACATTTGCTGAGATTTCAGGAGATTCGTAGATTTTTGGAAGCTGGGCAAGCCCTTTCAATGAAAGTGATTTTTGCCAGTCTCTGCTTTGGGATACATCATAAGCAAACAAACCATAGAGAAAGAACGTTGAACTACTTTATTTTGCCAAGTTTCAACGAGCTAGCACAAACCCTGTTTGATTTAGAGTAACAACTAAATGTATCCATATACTGGAAAACAGAGTGAAACCTCAAAATGAAAACGGTTAATGCAAACGAACCTTTTAACCTAGAATAACGAAATTTGGTGAGCCAAGTGGGACTGGTGTAGTGATCATTACCTGAAAGTATCATCAAGAATGGGTGAAAAAACATTTGCTGAGATTTCAAAAGATTTGTAGTTTTTTGGAAGCTAGGCAAGCACTTTCAATGAAAGTGATTTTCGCCAGTCTCTGATTTGGGCTACATCAAAAGTTAGCCAACCATAGAGACAGAACTTGGAACTACTTTATTGTGCCAAGTTTCAAAGAGCTAGCACAAATCGTGTTTGATTTAGATTTCCAACAACACGTATCTATATAGGAGAAAACACAGGAAAACCTTAAAATGAAAAGGGTTACTGGAAACGAACGATTTATCCTAGAAGAACAAAATTTGGTGCACCAAGTGAGAAAGTATACTGATCAATACCTGAAAGTATCATCAAGATTGGGTGAAAAAACTTTTGCAGAGATTTCAGGAGATTCGTAGTTTTTTGGAAGCTGGGCAAGCCCTTTCAATTAAAGTGATTTTCGCCAGTCTCTGCTTTTATCTACATCAATAGCAAACAAACCATAGAAATGGAACGTGGAACTACTTTATTGTGCCAAGTTTCAAAGAGCTAGCACAAAACGTGTTTGATTTAGAGTTCCAACTACATGTATCCATATACTAGAAAACAGAGTGAAACCTCAAAATGAAAACGTTTACTGCAAACGAACGGTTTAATCTAGAATAACGAAATTTGGTGAGCCAAGTGGAACTGGTGTAGTGATCATTACCTGAAAATATCATCAAGAATAGGTGAGAAAACATTTGCTGAGATTTCAGGAGATTCGTAGTTTTCTGGAAGCTGAAAAGCACTTTCAATGAAAGTGATTTTCGCCAGTCTCTCCTTTGGGCTACATCAACAGCAAACAAATAATAAAGAGAGAACTTGGAACTACTTTGTTGTGCCAAGATTCAAAATGCTTGCACAAACAATGTTTGATTTAGAGTTCCTTCTACATGTATCCATATAGGAGAACACAGAATGAAATATCAAAATGAAAACGGTTACTGCAAAAGAACTTCTTAACACAGAAGGACGAAATTTGGGGAGTCAAGTGAGACTGGTGTAGTGTTCATTACCTGAAAGTATCATCAAGATTGGGTGAAAAACGATTTGATGTGATTTCAGAAGATTCATTGTTTTTTGGAAGCTTGGCAAGCCCTTTCAATGAAAGTGATTTTCGCCAGTCTCTACTTTATGCTACATCAATAGCAAACAAACCTTAGAGACAGAACGTGGAACTACTTTATTGTGCCAAGTTTCAAAGAGCTAGCACAAAACGTGTTTGATTTAGAGTTCCAACTACATGTATCCATATACTAGAAAACAGAGTGAAACCTCAAAATGAAAATGGTTACTGAAAACGAACGGTTTAATCTAGAATATCGAAATTCGGTGAGCCAAGTGGGACTGACGTAGTGATCATTACCTGAAAGTATCATCAAGATCGGGTAAAGAACATTTGCTAAGATTTCAGGAAATTTGTAGTTTTTGGAAGCTGGGCAAGCCCTTTCAATGAAAGTGATTTTTGCCAGTCTCTGCTTTGGGCTATGTCAACAGCAAAGCAACCGTAGAGATAGAACTTGGAACTACTTTATTGTGCCAAGTTTCAAATACCTAGAACAAACCGTATTTGATTTAGATTTTTATCTACATGTATCTATATAGGAGAAAACAGAGTGAAACCTCAAAATTAAAACGGTTACTGCAAACGAACTGTTTAAACTAGAAGAACGAAACTTGGTGAGCCAAATTGGACTGGTGAACTGATAGTTACCTGAATGTATCATCAAGATTGGGTGAAAAAACAATTGCTGAGATTTCAGGAGATTTGTAGTTTTTTGGAAGCTGGCCAAGCCCTTTCAATGAAAGTGATTTTCGCAAGTCTCTGCTTTGGGCTACATCAACAAGTAACCAACCATACAGATGGACTTGAAACTACTTTATTGTGCCAAGTTTCAAAGAGCTAGGACAAACCATGTTTGATTTAGAGTTTCAACTACATGTATCCATATAGAAGAAAAGAGAGTGAAACCTCAAAATGAAAACGGTTACTGCAAACGAATGGTTTAACCTAGAAGAACGAAATTTGGTGAGCCAAGTGGGACTGGTGTACTGATCATTAACTGACAGGATCATCAAGATTGGGTGAAAAAAGATTTTCTGATATTTGTGGAGATTTGTACTTTTTTGGAAGCTGGGCAAGCCCTTTCAAAGAAAGTGATTTTCGCCAGTCTTTGCTTTGGGCTCATCAACAGCAAAGCAACCATAGAGATAGAACTTGGAACGACTTTATTGTGCCAAGTTTTAAAGAGCTAGCACAAACCGAGTTTGATTTAGAGTTCCATCCACATGTATCCATATAGGAGAAAACAGAGTCAATTCTCAAAATGAAAACGGTTACTGCAAAAGAACGGTTCAACCTAGAAAACAAAATGTAATGAGCCAAGTGGGACTGGTGTACTGATCATTACCTGAAATTATCATCAAGATCGGGTGAAAAAACATTAGCTAAGATTTCAAGAAATTCGTAGTTTTTTGAAAGCTGGGCAAGCCCTTTTAATGAAAGTGATTTCCACAAGTCTCTGCTTGGGCTACATCAATAGCAAACAAACATAGATATAGAACTTGGAACTACTTTATTGTGCCAAGTTTCATGAGCTAGCACAAACCGTGTTTGATTTAGAGTTCCAACTTCATGTATTCATATAGGAGAAAACACAGTGAAACCTCAAAATAAAAAAGGTTACTGCAAACGAACGGTTAAACCTAGAAGTACGAAATGTGGTGAGCCAATTGGGACTCTTGTTCTGATCATTACCTGAAAGTATCATCAAGATTGGGTGAAAAAACATTTTCTGAGATTTGAGGAGATTCGTAGTTTTTTGGAAGCTGGGCAAGCCCTTTCAATGAAAGTAATTTTCACCAGTCTCCGCTTTGGGCTACATCAATAGCAAACAAACCATAGCAATAGAACTTGGAACTACTTTATTGTGCCACGTTTCAAAGAGCTAGCACTAACCGTGTTTGATTTAGAGTTCCAACTACATGTATCTATATACAAGAAAACAAAGAAAAACCTCAAAATAAGAACGGTTACTGCAAACGAACGGTTTAACCTAGAAGAACGAAATTTGGTGAGCCAAATGGGACTTATGTACTGATCATTACCTGAAATTATCATCAAGATTGGGTGAAAAAAATTTTGCTGAGATTTCAGGAGATTCGTAGTTATTTGGAAGCTCAGCAAGCCCTTTCAATGAAAGTGATTTTCGTCAGTCTCTGTTTGGGCTACATCAACAGCAAACAAACACAAGAGGTAGAACTTGGAACTACTATATTGTGCCATGTCTCAAAGAGCTTCAACAAACCGTTTTGGATTTGGAGGTCCATCTACATGCATCTATATTTAGAAAACAGAGTGAAACCTCAAAATGAAAACAGTAACTGCAAACGAGTGGTTTAACCTAGAAGAACGAAACTTGTTGAGCCAAGTGCAACTGGTTGAATGATCATTACCTGAAAGTATCATCAAGATTGGGAGAAAAAACATTTGCTGAGATTTCAGGAGATTCGTAGTTTTTTGGAAGCTGGGTAAGCTCTTTAAAGGAATGTGATTTTCTCCAGTCTCTCCTTTGGGCTACATCAACAGAAAACCAACCATAGAGAAAGAACTTGGAAATACTTTATTGTGCCAAGTTTCGAAGAGCTAGCACAAACCGTGTTTGATTTAGAGTTCCATCTACATGTATCCATTTAGGGGATAACAGAGTGAAACCTCAAAATAAAAATGGTTACTGAAAACGTATGGTATAACCTAGAAGAACATAATTTGGTGAGCCAAGTGCGATTGTTGTACTGATCATTACCTGAAAGTATCATCAAGATTGGGTGAAAAAAACATTTGCTGAGATTTCAGGAGATTTGTAGTTTTTTAAAAGCTGGGCAAGCCCTTTCAATGAAAGTGATTTTCGCCAGTCTCTGCTTTGGTCTACATCAATTGCAAACAAACCATAGAGATAGAACGTGGAACTACTTTATTGTGCCAAGTTTAAAAGAGCTAGCACAAACCGTGTTTGATTGAGAGTTCCATCTACATGTATCCATATAGAAGAAAACAGAGTGAAACTTCAAAACGAAAATGGTTACTGCAAACGAACGGTTTAACCTAGAAGAACAAAATTTGGTGAGCTAAATGGGACTGGTGTACTGATCATTACCTGAAAGTATCATCAAGATTGGGTGAAAAAACATTTGCTGAGATTTCAGGAGATTCGTAGTTTTTTGGAAGCTGGGCAAACCCTTTAAATGAAAGTGATTTTTGCCCGTCTCTGCTTTAAGCTACATCAACAGCAAAGCAACCGTAGTGATAGAACTTGAAACTACTTCATTGTGCCACGTTTCAAAGAGCTAGCACAAACCGTGTTTGATTTGGAGTTCCAACTACATGTATCCATATAGGAGAAAACAAAGTGAAACCTCAAAATGAAAACGATTACTACAAACGAACGGTTTAACCTAGAAGAACAAATTTGGTGAGCTAAGTGGGACTGGTGTACTGATCATTACCTGAAAGTATCATCAAGATTGGGTGAAAAAACATTTGATGCGATTTCAGAAGATTAGTAGTTTTTTAAAAGCTGGGCAAGCCTTTTCAATGAAAGTGATTTTCGCCAGTCTCTGCTTTGGGCTACATCAACACCAAAGAATCCATAGAGATAGAACTTGGAACTACTTTATTGTGCCAAGTTTCAAAGATCTTGCAAAAACCGTGTTTGATTTAGAGTTCCAACTACATGCATCCATATATGAGAAAACAGAGTGAAACCTCAAAATGAAACGGTTACTGCAAATGAATGGTTTGACCTACAAAAACTAAATTTGGTGAGCCAAGTGGGACTGGTGTCCTGACCATTACCTGAAAGTATCATCAAGATTGGGTGAAAAAACATTTGCTGAGATATCAAAAGATTCATAGTTATTTGGAAGCTAGGCAAGCACTTTCAGTGTAAGTGATTTTCGTCAGTCTCTGCTTTGGGCTACATCAAAAGCAAACCAACCATAGAGATAGAACTTGGAACTGCTTTATTGTGCCAAGTTTCAAAGAGCTAGCACAAACCGTGTTTGTTTTAGAGTTCCTTCTACATGTATCCATATAGAAGAAAACTGAGTGAAACCTCAAAATGTAAATGGTTACTGCAAACGAACTGATTAACATAAAAAACAAAATGTGGTGGGCCAAGTGGGACTGGTGTACTGATCATTCCCTGAGAGCGTCATCAAGATTGGGTGAAAGAACATTTGCTGAGATTTCAGAAGATTCGTTGTTTTTAGAAATTTGTGCAATCCCTTTCAACAAAAGTGATTTTTGCCAGTCTCTGCTTAGGCCTACATAAATAGCAAACAAACCATAGAGATAGAACTTGTAACTACTTTATTTTTTAAAGTTCCAAATATCTTGCACAAACCGTGTTTGATTTAGAGTTCCAACTACTTGTATCCATATAGGAAAAAACAGAGTGAAACCTCAAAATGTAAACGGGTACTGCATACGAACAGTTTAACCTAGAAGAAAGAAATTTGGTGAGCCAAGTGGGACTGGTGTAATGATCATTACCTGAAAGTATCATCAAGATTGGGTGAAGAAACATTTGCTGAGATTTCACGAGATTCATAGTTTTTGAAAGATTGGCAAGCCCTTTCAATGAAAGTGATTTTCGACAGTCTCTGCTTTGGGCTACATCAATAACAAACAAACCATAGAGATAGAACTTGGAACTACTTTATTGTGCCAAGTTTCAAAGAGCTAGTACAAATCATGTTTGATTAAGAGTTCAATTTACATGTATCCATATAGGAGAAAAGAGACTGGAACCTCAAAATGAAAACAGTTAATGCAAACGAACGGTTTAACGTAGAAGAACGAAATTTGGTGAGCCAAGTGGGACTGGTGTACTGATCATTACCTGAAAGTATCATCAAGATTGGGTGAAAAAATAATTGCTGAGATATCAGGAGATTCATAGTTTTTTGGAAGCTGGGCAAGCACTTTCAATAAAAGTGATTTTCGCCCGTCTCTTCTTTGGGCTACATCAACAGCAAACCAACCATAGAGATAGAACTTGGAACTAATTTATTGTGCCAAGTTTCAAAGAGCTAGCACAAACCGTGTTTGATTTAGAGTTCCATCTAAATGTATCCATATAGGCATAAACATAGTGAAACCTCAAAATGAAAACGGTTACTGAAAATGAACGGTTTAACCTAGAAGAACGAAATTTGGTGAGCCAAGTGCGACTCGTCTACTGATCATTACCTGAAAGTATCATCAGGATTGGCTGAAAAATCATTTGCTGAGATTTCAGGAGATTCGTAGTTTTTTGGAAGATGGGCAAGCCCTATCAATGAAAGTGATTTTCGGCAGCTTCTTCTTTGGGCTACATAAACAGCAAACAAACCATAGAGATAAACCTTGGAACTACTATATAGGGCCAAGTTTCAAAGAGCTAGCATAAAGCGTTTTTGATTTAGAGTTCTATCAACATGCATCTATATAGGAGAAAACAGAGTGAAACCTCAAAATGAAAACAGTTACTGCAAACGAGCGGTTTAACCTAGAAGATCGAAATTTGGTGAGCCAAGTGCGACTGGTGTACTGATCATTCCCTGAAAGTATCATCAAGATTGGGTGAAAAAGAGTTTGCTGAGATTTCAGGCAACTCGTAGTTTATTGGAAGCTTGGCAACCCCTTTCCATGAAAGTGATTCTCCCCATTCTATGCTTAGGGCTACATCAACAGCAAACAACCATAGAGATAGAACGTGAAACTGCTTTATTGTGTCAAGTTTCAAAGAGCTAGAACAAACCGTGTTTGATTTAGAGTTCCAAATACATGTATCCCTATAGAAGAAAACAGAGTGAAACCTCAAAATGAAAACGGTTACTGCAAACGAACGGTTTAACCTAGAAGAACGAAATTTGGTGAGCCAAGTGGGATTGGTGTACTGATCATTCCCTGAATGTATCATCAAGATTGGGTTAAAAAGTGTTTGCTGAGATTTCAGGGAACTCATATTTTTTTGGAAGCTTGGCAACCCCTTTCCATGAAAGTGATTCTCCCAATTCTCTGCTTAGGGCTACATCAACAGCAAACAAACCATAGTGATGGAACGTGAAACTGCTTTACTGTGTCAAGTTTCAAAGAGCTAGCACAAACCGTGTTTGATTTAGAGTTCCAAATACATGTATCCCTATAGGAGAAAACAGAGTGAAACCTCAAAATAAAAACGGTTACTGCAAACGAACGGTTTAACC
The DNA here is from genome assembly GCF_052094955.1 of Ictidomys tridecemlineatus. Classification (NCBI taxonomy): domain Eukaryota; kingdom Metazoa; phylum Chordata; class Mammalia; order Rodentia; family Sciuridae; genus Ictidomys; species Ictidomys tridecemlineatus. The sequence continues at coordinate 52,852 of NW_027521030.1, forward strand.
TAGAAGAACGAAATTTGGTGAGCCAAGTGGTATTGGTGTACTGATCATTCCCTGAAATTATCATCAAGATTGGGTGAAAAAGTGTTTGCTGAGATTTCAGGCAACTGGTAGTTTATTGGAAGCTTGGCAACCCCTGTCCATGAAAGTGATTCTCGCCAGTCTCTGCTTAGGGCTACATCAACAGCAAAAAATCCATAGAGATACAACTTGAAACTGCTTTATTGTGTCAAGTTTCAAAGAGCTTGCACAAACCGTGTTTGATTTAGAGTTCCAAATACATGTATCCATATAGGAGAAAACAGAGTGAAACCTCAAAATGAAAACGGTTACTGCAAACGAACGGTTTAACCTAGAAGAACGAAATTGGATGAGCCAAGTGGGATTGGTGTACTGATCATTCCTGTAATGTATCATCAAGATTGGGTGAAAAAGTATTTGCTGAGATTTCAGGAAACTCGTAGTTTTTTGGAAGCTTGGCAACCCCTTTCCATGAAAGTGATTCTCGCCAGTCTCTGCTTAGGGCTACATCAACAGCAAACAAACCATAAATATAGAACTTGAAACTGCTTTATTGTGTCAAGTTTCAAAAAGCTAGCACAAAAGTGTTTGATTTAGAGTTGCAAATACATGTATCCGTATAGGAGAAAACAAAGTGAAACCTCTAAATGAAAACGGTAACTGCAAACGAACGGTTAAAACTAGAAGAACGAAATTTGGTTAGCCAAGTGGGATTCCTGTACTGATCATTCCCTGAATGTATCATCAAGATTGGGTGAAAAAGTGTTTGCTGAGATTTCAGGAAACTCGTAGTTTTTTGGAAGCTTGGCAACCCCTTTCCATGAAAGTGATTCTCGCCATTCTCTGCTTAGGGCTACATCAACAGTAAACAAACCATAGAGATAGAACGTGAAACTGCTTTATTGTGTCAAATTTAAAACAGCTAGCACAATCCGTGTTTGATTTAGAGTTCCAAATACATGTATCCGTATAGGAGAAAACAGAGTGAAACCTCAAAATGAAAACGGTTACTGCAAACGAACGGTTTAACCAAGAAGAACGAAATTTGGTGAGCCAAGTGGGATTGGTGTACTGATCTTTCCCTGAAAGTATCATCCAGATTGGGTGAAAAAGTGTTTGCTGTGATTTCAGGCAACTCATAGTTTTTTGGAAGCTTGGCAGCCCCTTTCCATTGAAGTGATTCTCGCCAGTCTCTGCTTAGGGCTACATCAACAGCAAACAAACCATAGAGATAGAACTTGAAACTGCTTTATTGTGTCAAGTTTCAAAGAGCTAGCACAAACCGTGTTTGATTTAGAGTTCCAAATACATGTATCCGTATAGGAGAAAACAGTGAAACTTCAAAATGAAAACGGTTACTGTGAACGAACGGTTTTACCTAGAAGAACGAAATTTGGTGAGCCAAGTGGGATTGGTATACTGATCATTTTCTGAAAGTATCATCCAGATTGGGTGAAAAAGTGTTTGCTGAGATTTCAGGGAACTCGTAGTTTTTTGGAAGCTTGGCAACCCCTTTCCATGAATGGGATTCTCGCTAGTCTCTTCTTAGGGCTATATCAACAACTAAGAAATCATAGAGATAGAACTTGAAACTGCTTTATTTTTTCAAGTTTCAAAGAGCTAGCACAAATCGTGTTTGATTTAGAAATCCAAATACATGTATCCGTATAGGAGAAAACAGAGTGAAACCTCAAAATGAAAACGGTTACTGCAAACGAACGGTTTAACCTAGAAGAACGAAATTTGGTGAGCCAATTGGGACTGGTGTACTTATCATTACCTGAAAGTATCATCAAGATTGTGTGAAAAAAACTTTTGCTGAGATTTCAGGAGATTCGTAGTTTTTTTGAAGCCAGGCTAGCCCTTTCAATGAAAGTGATATTCGCCAGTTTCTCCTTTGGGCTACATCAATAGCAAACAAACCAAGAAATAAAACTTGGAACTGCTTTATTCTCCCAGGTTTTAAAGAACTAGCACAAACCGTGTTTGATTTGGATTGCCAAATACATATATCCATATAGTAGAAAACAGATTGAAACCTCAAAATGAAAACGGTTACTGCAAATGAACGGTTTAACCTAGAAGACGAAATTTGGTGAGTCAAGTGCGAATGGTGTACGATCATTTCCTTAAAGTATCATCATGATTGGGTGAAAAAACTTTTGCTGTGATTTCAGGAGATTCATAGTTTTTTGGAAGCTGGGAAAGCTCTTTCAATGAAAGTGATTTTCGCCAGTCTCTGCTTTCGTCTACATCAACAGAAAACCAACCATAGTGACAGAACTTGGAACTACTTTATTGTGCCAAGTTTCAAAGAGCTAGCACAAACCGTGTTGGATTTAGAGTTCCATCTACATGTATTTATATAGGAGATAACAGAGTGAAACCTTAAAATGAAAACGGTTACTGCAAACGAACGGTTTAACCTAGAAGACCGAAATTTTTTGAGCCAAGTTGGACTAGTGAACTGATCATTACCTGAAATTATCATCAAGATTGGGTGAAAAAACATTTGCTGAGATTTCAGGAGATTCGTAGTTTTTTGAAATCTGGGCAAGGCCTTTCAATGAAAGTGATTTTCGCCAGTTTCTGCTTTGGGCTAAATCAGTAGCAAACACACCATAGAGATAGAACTTGGAATTACTTTATTCTTAAATGGTTCAAAGAGACAGCACCAACCCTGTTAGATTTAGAGTTCCAAATACATGTATCCATATAGGAGAAAACAGAGTGAAACCTCAAAATGAAAACGGTTACTGCAAACGAACAGTTTAACCTAGAAGAACGAAATTTGGTGCGCCAAGTGGACTGGTGTACTGATCATTATCTAAAAGTATCATCAAGATTGGGTGAAAAAAATTTGCTGAGATTTCAAGAGATTCATAGTTTCTTGGAAGCTGGGCAAGCCCTTATAATGAAAGTGATTTTCGCCAGTCTCTGCTTTGGGCTACATCAATAGCAAACAAACCATAGAGATAGAACTTGGAACTACTTTATACTCCCATGTTTCAAAAAGAATGCACAAACCGTTTTTGATTTAGAGTTCCAACTACATGTATCCATATAGGAGAAAACAGAGTGAAACCTCAAAATGAAAATGGTTCCTGCAAAGGAACGGTTTAACATAGAAGAAAAAAATTGGGGGAGCCAAGTGTGACTGGAGTACTGATCATTACCTGAAAGTATCATCAAGATTGGGTGAAAAAACATTTACTAAAATTTCAGGAGATTCGTAGTTTTTTGGAAGCTGGGCAAGCCCTTTCAATGAAAGTGATTTTCGCCATTCTCTGCTTTGGGCTACAACAATAGCAATCAAATCATAGAGATAGAACTTGGAACAACTATATTGTGCCATGTTTCAAAGAGCTAGCACAAACCGTGTTTGATTTAGAGTTTCAACTACATGTATCCATATAAGAGAAAACAGAGTGAAACCTCAGAATGAAAATGTTTACTGCAAACAAACGGTTTACCTAGAAGAACGAAATTTGGTGAGCCATGTGGGACTAGTGTACTGATCATTACCTGAAAGTATCATCAAGATTGGGTGAAAAAACATTTGCTGACATTTCAGGAGATTCGTAGTTTTTTGGAAGCTAGGCAAGCACTTTCAATGATAGTGATTTTCAGCAGTCTCTGCTTTGGGCTACATCAATAGCAAACAAACCATAGAGATAGAACTTGGAACTACTTTATTGTGTCAAGTTTCAAAAAGATAGCACAAACCGTGTTTGATTTAGAGTTCCATCTACATGTATCCATATAGGTGAAAACAGAGTGAAACCTCAAAATGAAAATGGTTACTGCAAACGAACGGTTTAACCTAGAAGAACAAAATTTGGTGAGCCAAGTGCGACTGGTGTACTGATCATTACCTGAAAATATCATCAAGATTGATTGAAAAAACATTTGCTGAGATTTCAGGAGATTCGTAGTTTTTTGGAAGCTGGGCAAGCCCTTTCAATAAAAGTGATTTTCGCCAGTCTCTACTTTGGGCAACATCAATAGAAAATAAACCATAGAATTAGAACTTGGAACTACTTTATTGTGCCAAGTTTCAAAGAGCTAGCACAAACCGTGTTTTATTTAGAGTTCCAACTACCTGTATCCATATAGGAGAAAACAGAGTGAAACCTCAAAATGAAAACGGTTACTGCAAATGAACGGTTTAACCTAGAAGAACGAAATTTGGTGACCCAAGGAGGACTGGTGTACTGATCATTACCTGAAACTGTCATCAAGATTGGGTGAAAAAACTTTTGCTGAGATTTCAGGAGATTCGTATTTTTTTAAAAGCTGGGCAAGTCCTTTCACTGAAAGTGATTTTTGCCAATCTCTGCTTTGGGCTACATCAATAGGAAACAAACCATAAAAATAGATCTTGGAAAAACTTTATTGTGCCAAGTTTAAAAGAGTTAGCACAAAGCGTGTTTGATTTAGAGTTCCAACAACACGTATCCATATAGGAGAAAACAGAGTGAAACCTCAAAATGAAAATGGTTACTGCAAACGAACGGTTTAACCTAGAAGAACAAAATTTGGTGAGCCAAGTTTGACTGGGGTACTGATCATTTCTTTAAAGTATCATGAAGATTGGGTTAATAAACCTTTGGTGAGATTTCAGGAGATTCGTAATTTTTTGGAAGCTGGGGAAGCACTTTCAATGAAAGTGATTTTCACCAGTCTCTGCTTTGGGCTACATCAACAGCAAACCAACCATAAAAAGAGAACTTGGAACTACTTCATTGTACCAAGTTTCAAAGAGCTAGCACAAACCGTGTTTGATTTAGAGTTCCATCTACATGTATCCATATAGGAGAGAACAGAGTGAAATCTCAAAATGAAAACGGTTACTGCAAACGAACGGTTTAACCCAGAAGAACGAAATTTGGTGACCAAAGGAGGACTGGTGTACTGATCATTAACTGAAACTGTCATCAAGATTGGGTGAAAAAATATTTCCTGACATTTAAGGAGATTCGTAGTTTTTTGGAAGCTGAGCAAGCCCTTTCAATGAAAGTGATTTTCGCCAGCCTCTGCTTTGGGCTACATCAATAGCAAACAAACCATAGAGAGAATTTGAAACTAGTTTATTGTGCCATGTTTCAAAGAGCTAACACTAACCGTGTTTTATTTAGAGTTCCAACTATATGTATCCATACAGAAGAAAACAGAGTGACACCTCAAAATGAAAACGGTTACTGCAAACGAAAGGTTTAATTTAGAAGAACAAAATTTGGTGAGCCAAGTGGGACTGGTGTACTGATCATTACCTGAAAGTATCATCAGGATTGGGTAAAAAAACATTTGCTGAGATTTCAGGAGATTCGTAGTTTTTTCGAAGCTGGGCAAGGCCTTTCAATGAAAGTGATTTTCGCCATTCTCTGCTTTGGGCTACATGAATAGCAAATAAACCATAGAGATAGAATTTGGAACTACATTATTTTGCCAAGTTTTAAAGAGCTAGCACAAACTGTGTTTGATTTAGATTTCCAACTACATGTATCCATGTAGGAGAAAACAGAGTGAAACCTCAAAATGAAAACGGTTACTGCAAACGAACGGTTTAACCTAGAAAAACGAAATTTGGTGCGCCAAGTGGGACTGGTGTACTGATCATTACCTGAAAGTATCATGAAGATTGGGTGAAAATACATTTGCTGAGATTTCAAGAGATTCGTAGTTTTTTGGAAGCTGGGCAAGCCCTTATAATGAAAGTGATTTTCGCCAGTCTGTGCTTTGGGCTACATCAATAACAAACAAACCATAGAGATAGAACTTGGAACTACTTTATACTCCCAAGTTTCAAAGAGAATGCACAAACCGTGTTTGATTTAGAGTTCCAACTACATGTATCTATATAGGAGAAAACAGAGTGAAACCTCAAAATGAAAACGGTTCCTGCAAACGAACGGTTTAACCTAGAAGAAAAAAATTTGTGAGCCATGTGGGACTAGTGTACTGACATTACCCGAAAGTATCATGAAGATTGGGTGAAAAAACATTTGCTGAGATTTCAAGAGATTCGTAGTTTTTTGGAAGCTGGGCAAGCCCTTATAATGAAAGCGATTTTTGCCAGTCTGTGCTTTGGGCTACATCAATAGCAAATAAACCATAGAGATAGAACTTGGAACTACTTTATACTCCCAAGTTTCAAAGAGAATGCACAAACCGTGTTTGATTTAGAGTTCCAACAACATGTATCTATATAGGAGAAAACAGAGTGAAACCTCAAAATGAAAATGGTTCCTGCAAACGAACGGTTTAACCTAGAAGAAAAAAATTTGTGAGCCATGTGGGACTAGTGTACTGACATTACCCGAAAGTATCATCAAGATTGGGTGAAAAAACATTTGCTGACCTTTCAGGAGATTTGTAGTTTTTTGAAAGCTGGGCAAGCACTTTCAATGATAGTGATTTTCGGCAGTCTCTGCTTTGGGCTACATCAAGAGAAAACAAACCCATAGAGATAGAACTTGGAACTACTTTATTGTGCCAAGTTTCAAAGAGATAGCACAAACCGTGTTTGATTTAGAGTTCCAACTACATGTATCCATATAGGAGAAAACAGAGTGAAACCTCAAAATGAAAACGGTTACTGCAAACGAATGGTTTAACCTAGAAGAACAAAATTTGGTGAGCCAAGTGCGACCTGTGTACTGATCATTACCTGAAAGTATCATCAAGATTGGGTGAAAAAACTTTTGCTGAGATTTCAGGAGATTCGTAGTTTTTTGGAAGCTGGGCAAGCCCTTTCAATGAAAGTGATTTTCGCCAGTCTCTACTTTGGGCTACATCAATAGCAAATAAACCATAGAATTAGAACTTGGAACTACTTTATTGTGCCAAGTTTCAAAGAGCTAGCACAAACCGTGTTTGATTTAGAGTTCCCTCTACATGTATCCATATAGGAGAAAACAGAGTGAAAACTCAAAATGAAAAAGGTTACTGCAAACGAACGGTTTAACCTAGAAGAACAAAATTTGGTTAGCCAAGTGGGATTGGTGTACTGATCACTACCTGAAAGTATCATCACGATTGTGAAAAAAAGTGTTTGCTGAGATTTCAGGCAATTCGTAGTTTTTTGGAAGCTTGGCAACTTCTTTCCATCAAAATGATTCTCACCAGTCTCTGCTTATGTCTACATCAACAGAAAACAAACCATAGAGATAGAACTTGAAACTCCTTTATTGAGTCAAGTTTCAAAGAGTTAGCAGAAACCGTGCTTGATTTAGAGTTCCAAATACATGTATCCGTATAGGAGAAAACAAAGTGAAACCTCAAAATGAAAACGGTTATTGCAAACGAAAGGTTTAACCTAGAAGAACGAAATTTGGTGAGCTATGTGGGATTGGTGTACTGATCATTCCTGAAAGTATCATCAAGATTGGGTGAAAAAGTGTTTGCTGAGATTTCAGGCAACTCATAATTTTTTGGAAGCTAGGCAACCTCTTTCCATGAAAGTGATTCTCGCCAGTCTCTGGTTAGGGCTAAATCAACAGCAAACAAACCATACAGATAAAACTTGAAACTGCCTTATTGTGTCAAGTTTCAAAGAGCTAGCACAAACCGTGTTCGATTTAGAGTTTTAAATACATGTATCCGTATAGGAGAAAACAAAGTGAAACCTCAAAATCAAAACGGTTACTGCAAACGAACGGTTTAACCTAGAAGAACGAAATTTGGTGAGCCAAGTGGGTTTGGTGTATTGATCATTCCCTGAGAGTATCATCAATATTGGGTGAAAAAGTGTTTGCTGAGATTTCAGGCAACTCCTAGATTTTTGCAGGCTTGGCAACCAATTTCCATGATAGTGATTCTCGCCAGTCTCTGCTTAGGGCTACATCAACAGCAAACAAACCATAGAGATAGAACTTGAAACTGCTTTATTGTATCAAGTTTCAAAAAGCTAGCACAAAACGTGTTTGATTTAGAGTTCCAAATACATGTATTTATATAGGAGAAAACAGAGTGAAACCTCAAAATAAATACGGTTATTGGAAACGAACGGTTTAAACTAAAAGAACAAAATTTGGTGAGCCATGTGGGATTGGTGTACTGATCATTCCCTGAAAGCATCATCAAGATTGGGTGAAAAAGTGTTTGCTTAGATTTCAGGCAACTCGCAGTTTTTTGGAAGCATGGCAACTTCTTTCGATGAAAGTGATTCTCGCCAGTCTCTGCTTAGGGCTTCATCAACAGTAAACAAACCACAGAGATAGAACTTGAAACTGCTTTATTGTGTCAAGTTTCAAAAAACTAGCACAAACCCTGTTTTATTTAGAGTTCCAAATACATGTATCCGTATAGGAGAAAACAGACTGAAACTTCAAAATGAAAACGGTTACTGCAAACGAAAGGTTTAAAGTAGAAGAAAGAAATTTGGTGAGCCAAGTGGGATTGGTGTACTGATCATTCCCTGAAAGTATCATCAAGATTGGTTGAAGAAGTGTTTGCTGAGATTTTAGGAAACTCGTAGATTTTGGAAGCTTGGCAACTTCTTTCTATGAAAGTGATTCTCGCCAGTCTCTGCTTAGGTCTAGTTCAACAGCAAACAAACCATAGAGATAGAACTTGAAGCTGCTTTATTGTGTCAAGTTTTAAAGAGCTAGCACAAAAAGTGTTTGATTTAGAGTTTCAAATAAATGTATCCATATAGGAGAAAACACAGTGAAACCTCAAAATGAAAACGGTTACTGCAAACGAACGGTTGAACCTAGAAGAACGAAATTTGGTGAGCCAAGTGGGCTTGGTGTACTGATCATTCCCTGAAAGTATCATCAAGATTGGGCGAAAGAGTGTTTGCTGAGATTTCAGGCAACTTGTACTTTTTTGAAAGCTTGGCAATCCTTTTCAATTAAAGTGATTCTCGCCAGTCTCTGCTTAGGGGTACATCAACAGCAAACATACCATAAAGATAGAACTTGAAACTGCTTTATTGTGTCAAGTTTCAAAGAGCTAGCACAAACCGTGTTTGATTTAGAGTTTTAAATACATGTATCCGTATAGGAGAAAACAGAGTGAAACCTCAAAATGAAAATGGTTACTGCAAACGAACGGTTTAACCTAGAAGAATGAAATTTTGTGAGCCAAGTGAGATTGGTGTACTGATCATTCACTGAAAGTATCATCAAGATTGGGTGAAAAAGTGTTTGCGGAGATTTCAGGCAACTGGTAGTTTTTTGGAAGCTTGGCTACCCCTCTCAATGAAAGTGATTTTCGCCAGTCTCTTGTTAGGGCTTCATCAACAGCAAACAAACCATAGAGAGAGAACTTGAAACTGATTTATTGTGTCATGTTTCAAAAAGTTAGCACAAATCGTGTTTGATTTAGAGTTCCAAATACATGTATCTGTATAGGAGAAAACAGAGTGAAACCTCAAAATGAAAACAGTTACTGCAAATGAAGGGTTTAACCTAGAAGAACGAAATTTGGTGAGCCATGTGGGACTGGTGTACTGATCATTACCTGAAAGTATCCTCAAGATTGGGTGAAAATCATGTGCTGAGATTTCAGAAGATTCGTAGTTTTTTGGAAGGTCGGCAAGGCCTTTCAATGAAAGTGATTTTCACCAGTCTCTGCTTTTGGCTACAACAATAGCAAACAAACCATAGAGATAGAACTTGGAGCTACTTTATTGTGCCAAGTTTCAAGGAGCTAGCACAAACCATGTTTCATTTAGAGTTCCAACTACTTGGATCCATATAGAAGAAAACAGAGTGAAAGCTCAAAATAAAAACAGTTACTGCAAACGAACGGTTTTACCTAAAAGAACGACATTTGGTGAGCCTAGTGGGACTGGTGTACTGATCATTACCTGAAAGTATCATCAAGATTGGGTGAAAAAACTTTTGCGGAGATTTCAGGAGATTCGTAGTTTTTTAGAAGCTCGGCAAGCCCTTTCAATGTAAGTGATTTTCGCCAGTTTCTGCTTTGGGCTACATCAATAGCAAACCAACCATAGAGACAGAACTTGGAACTAATTTATTGTACCAAGTTACAAAGAGCTAGCACAAACCGTGTTTGATTTAGAGTTCCAAGTACATGTATCCATATAGAAGAAAACAGAGTGAAACCTTAAAATGAATACGGTTACTGCAAACGAACAGTTTAACCTAGAAGAACGAAATTTGGTGACCCAATTGGGATTGGTGTACTGATCATTCCCTGAAAGTATCATCAAGAAGGGTGAAATATGTTTGCTGAGATTTCAGGAAACTTGTAATTTTTTAAAAGCTTGCAACCTCTTTCCATGAAAGTGATTCTCGCCAGTCTCTGGTTAGGGCTACATCAACAGCAAACAAACCATAGAGACAGAACTTGAAACTGCTTTATTGTGTCAAGTTTCAAAGAGATAGCAAAAAACGTGTTTGATTTAGAGTTCCAAATACATGTATCCGCATAGGAGAAAACAGAGTGAAACCTCAAAATAAAAACGGTTACTGCAAACGAAGGGTTTAACCTAGAAGAACGAAATTTGGTGAGCCTAGTGGCATTTGTGTACTGATCAATCCCTGAAAGTAGCATCACGATTGGGTGAAAAAGTGTTTGCTGAGATTTCAGGCAATTCGTAGTTTTTTGGAAGCTTGGCAAGTTCTTTCCATGAAAGTGATTCTCACTAGTCTCTGCTTAGGTCTACATCAACAGAAAACAAAACATAGAGATAGAACTTGAAAATCCTTTATTGTGTCAAGTTTCAAAGAGGTAGCACAAACCGTGCTTGATTTAGAGTTCCAAATACATGTATCCGTATAGGAGAAAACAAAGTGAAACCTCAAAATGAAAACGGTTATTGCAAACGAAAGGTTTAACCTAGAAGAACGAAATTTGGTGAGCTAAGTGGGATTGGTGTACTGATCATTCCTGAAAGTATCATCAAGATTGGGTGAAAAAGCGTTTGCTGAGATTTCAGGCAACTCATAATTTTTTGGAAGCTAGGCAACCCCTTTCTATGAAAGTGATTCTCGCCAGTCTCTGGTTAGGGCTACATCAACAGCAAACAAACCATAGAGATAGAACTTGAAACTGCTTTATTGTATCAAGTTTCAAAAAGCTAGCACAAACCGTGTTCGATTTAGAGTTTTAAATACATGTATCCATATAGGAGAAAACACAGTGAAACCTCAAAATCAAAACGGTTACTGCAAACGAACGGTTTAACCTAGAAGAACGAAATTTGGTGAGCCAAGTGGATTTGGTGTATTGATCATTCCCTGAGAGTATCATCAATATTGGGTGAAAAAGTGTTTGCTGAGATTTCAGGCAACTCCTAGATTTTTGCAGGCTTGGCAACCAATTTTCATGACAGTGATTCTCGCCAGTCTCTGCTTAGGGCTACATCAACAGCAAACAAACCATAGAGATAGAACTTGAAACTGCTTTATTGTATCAAGTTTCAAAAAGCTAGCACAAACCGTGTTTGATTTAGAGTTCCAAATACATGTATTTATATAGGAGAAAACAGAGTGAAACCTCAAAATAAATACGGTTATTGCAAACGAACGGTTTAAACTAGAAGAATAAAATTTGGTGAGCCATGTGGGATTGGTGTACTGATCATTCCCTGAAAGCATCTTCAAGATTGGGTGAAAAAGTGTTTTCTTAGATTTCAGGCAACTCGCATTTTTTGGAAGCGTGGCAACTTCTTTCGATGAAAGTGATTGTCGCCAGTCTCTGCTTAGGGCTACATCAACAGTAAACAAACCACAGAGATAGAACTTGAAACTGCTTTATTGTGTCAAGTTTCAAAGAACTAGCACAAACCCTGTTTTATTTAGAGTTCCAAATACATGTATCCGTATAGGAGAAAACAGACTGAAACTTCAAAATGAAAACGGTTACTGCAAACGAAAGGTTTAAAGTACAAGAACGAAATTTGGTGAGCCAAGTGGGATTGGTGTACTGATCATTCCCTGAAAGTATCATCAAGATTGGTTGAAGAAGTGTTTGCTGAGATTTTAGGAAACTCGTAGATTTTGGAAGCTTGGCAACTTCTTTCCATGAAAGTGATTCTCGCCAGTCTCTGCTTAGGTCTAGTTCAACAGCAAACAAACCATCGAGATAGAACTTAAAGCTGCTTTATTGTGTCAAGTTTTAAAGAGCTAGCACAAAACGTGTTTGATTTAGAGTTTCAAATAAATGTATCCATATAGGAGAAAACACAGTGAAACCTCAAAATGAAAACGGTTACTGCAAACGAACGGTTGAACCTAGAAGAACGAAATTTGGTGAGCCAAGTGGGATTGGTGTACTGATCATTCCCTGAAAGTATCATCAAGATTGGGCGAAAGAGTGTTTGCTAAGATTTCAGGCAACTTGTAATTTTTTGAAAGCTTGGCAATCCTTTTCCATTAAAGTGATTCTCGCCAGTCTCTGCTTAGGAGTACATCAACAGCAAACATACCATAAAGATAGAACTTGAAACTGCTTTATTGTGTCAAGTTTCAAAGAGCTAGCACAAACCGTGTTTGATTTAGAGTTTTAAATACATGTATCCGTATAGGAGAAAACAGAGTGAAACCTCAAAATGAAAACGGTTACTGCAAACGAACGGTTTATCCTAGAAGAATGAAATTTTGTGAGCCAAGTGAGATTGGTGTACTGATCATTCACTGAAAGTATCATCAAGATTGGGTGAAAAAGTGTTTGCTGAGATTTCAGGCAACTGGTAGTTTTTTGGAAGCTTGGCAACCCCTTTCAATGAAAGTGATTTTCGCCAGTGTCTTGTTAGGGCTTCATCAACAGCAAACAAACCATAGAGAGAGAACTTGAAACTGATTTATTGTGTCATGTTTCAAAAAGGTAGCACAAATCGTGTTTGATTTAGAGTTCCAAATACATGTATCTGTATAGGAGAAAACAGAGTGAAACCTCAAAATGAAAACAGTTTCTGCACCGAACGCTTTAACCTAGAAGAACGAAATTTGGTGAGCCAAGTGGGATTGGTGTACTGATCATTCTCTGAAAGTATCTTCAAGATTGGGTGAAAAAGTGTTCAATGAGATTTCAGGAAACTCATAGTTTATTGGAAGCTAGGCAACCCCTTTTCATGAAAGTGATTCTCGACAGTCTCTGGTCAGGGGTACATCAACAGCAAACAAACCATAGAGACAGAAATTGAAACTGATTTATTGTGTTAAGTTTCAAAGAGGTAGCACAAATCGTGTTGGATTTAGAGTTCCAAATACATGTATCTGTATAGGAGAAAACAGAGTGAAACCTCAAAATGAAAACGGTTACTGCAAACGAAGGGTTTAACCTAGAAGAACGAAATTTCGTGATCCAAGTGGGATTGGTGTACTGATCATTCCCTGAAAGTATCATCAAGATTTGGTGAAAAAGTGTTTGCTGAGATTTCAGGCAACTCGTAGTTTTTTGGAAGCTTGGCAACCCCTTTCCATGAAAGTGATTCTCGCCAGTCTCTGCTTAGGTCTACATCAAGAGCAAACAAACCATAGAGATAGAACTTGAAACTGCTTTGTTGTGTAAAGTTTTAAAGAGCTAGCACAAAACGTATTTGATTTACAGTTCCAAATACATATATCCGTATAGGAGGATAAAGAGTGAAACCTCAAAAGGAAAATGCTTACTGCAAACGAACAGTTTAACCCAGAAGAAGGAAATTTGGTGAGCCAAGTGGGATTGGTGTACTGATTATTCTCTGAAAGTATCATCAAGACTTGGAGAAAAAGTGTTTGCTGAGATTTCAGGAAACTCGTAGTATTTTGGAAGCTTGGCAACCCCTTTCCATGAAAGTGATTCTTGCCAGTCTCCGCTTAGGGGTACATCAACAGCAAACAAACCATACAGATCGAACATGAAACTGCTTTATTGTGTCATGTTTCAAAGAGCTAGCACAAACCGTGTTTGATTTATAGTTCCAAATATATGTATCCATATAGGAGAAAACAGAGTGAAACCTCAAAAGGAAAACGGTTACTGCAAACGAACGGTTTAACCGAGAACAATGAAATTTGGTGAGCCAAGTGGGATTGGTATACTGATCATTCCCTGAAAGTATCATCAAGATTGGGTGAAAAAGTGTTTGCTGAGATTTCAGGCAACTCGTAGTTTTTTGGAAGCTTGGCAACCCCTTTCCATGAACGTGATTCTCGCCAGTCTCTGCTTAGGTCTACATCAAGAGCAAACAAACCGTAGAGATAGAACTTGAAACTGCTTTATTGTGTAAAGTTTCAAAGAGCTAGCACAAAACGTGTTTGATTTAGAGTTTCAAATACATGTATCCGTATAGGAGAAAAAAGAGTGAAACCTTAAAATGAAAACGGTTACTGCAAACGAACGGTTTAACCGAGAAGAACGAAATTTGGTGAGCCAAGTGGGATTTGTGTACTGATCATTCGCTGAAAGTGTCATCAAGATTGGGTGAAAAAGTTTTTTGTGGGATTTCAGGCAACTTATAGTTTTCTAGAAGCTTGGATACCAAATTACATGAAAGTGATTCTCGCCAGTCGCTTCTTAGGGCTACATCAACAGCAAACAAACCATAGATATAGAACTTGAATCTATTTTATTGTGTCAAGTTTCAAAGAGCTAGCAGAAACCGTGTTTGATTTAGTGTTCCAAATCATGTATTAGCATAAGAGAAAACAGAGTGAAACTTCAAAATGAAAACGGTTACTTCAAACGAACTGTTTAACCAAGAAGAACGAAATTTGGTGAGCCAAGTGGGATTGGTGTACTGATCATTTTCTGAAAGTATCATCAATATTGGGTGAAAAAGTGTTTGCTGAGATTTCAGGAAACTAGTAGTTTTTTGAAAGCTTGGCAACCCCTTTCCATGAAAGTGATTTTTTCCAGTCTCCGCTTAGGGCTACATCAACAGCAAAGAAACCATAGAAATAGAACCTGAAACTATATTATTGTGTCACGTTTAAAAGAGCTAGTACAAACCGTGTTTGATTTAGACTTCCAAATGCATGTATCCATGTAGGAGAAAACGGAGTGAAAACTCAAAATGAAATCGGTTACTGCAAACGAACGGTTGAACCTAGAATAACAAAATTTGGTGAGCCAAGTGGGATTGGTGTACTGATAATTCTCTAAAAGTATCATCAAGATTGGGTGAAAAAGTGTTTCATGAGATTTCAGGAAACTCATAGTTTATTGGAAGCTTGGCAACCCCTTTTCATGAAAGTGATTCTCGACAGTCTCTGGTTAGGGCTAAATGAACAGCAAAAAAACCATAGAGACAGACTTGAAAATCATTTATTGTGTCAAGATTCAAAGAGGTAGCACAAATTGTGTTGGATTTAGAGTTCCAAATACATGTATCTGTATAGGAGAAAACAGAGTGAAACCTAAAAATGAAAACGGTTACTGCAAACGAACGGTTTAACCTAGAATAACGAAATTTGGTGAGCCAAGTGAGATTGGTGTACTGATCATTCCCTGAAAGTATCATCAAGATTGGGTGAAAAAGTGTTTGCTGAGATTTCAGGAAACTCGTAGTTTTTTGGAAGCTTGGCAACCCCTTTCCATGAAAGTGATTCTCGCCAGTCTCTGCTTAGGTCTACATCAAGAGCAAACAAACCATAGAGATAGAACTTGAAACTGCTTTATTGTGTAAAGTTTCAAAGAGCTAGCACAAAACGTATTTGATTTACAGTTCCAAATACATGTTTCCGTATAGGAGAAAAAAGAGTGAAACCTCAAAAGGAAAATGGTTACTGCAAACGAACAGTTTAACCCAGAAGAACGAAATTTGGTGAGCCATGTGGGATTGGTGTACTGATTATTCTCTGAAAGTATCATCAAGACTTGGTGAAAAAGTGTTTGCTGAGATTTCAAGAAACTCGTAGTTTTTTGGAAGCTTGGCAACCCCTTTCCATGAAAGTGATTCTTGCCAGTCTACGCTTAGGGGTACATCAACAGAAAACAAACCATAGAGATCGAACATGAAACTCCTTTATTGTGTCAAGTTTCAAAGAGCTAGCACAAACCTTGTTTGATTTATAGTTCCAAATATATGTATCCGTATAGGAGAAAACAGAGTGAAACCTCAATATGAAAACGGTTACTGCAAACGAACGGTTTAACTGAGAAGAACAAAATATGGTGAACGAAGTGGGATTGGTGTACTGATCATTCTCTGAAAGTATCATCAAGATTGGGCTAAAAACTGTTTGCTGAGATTTCAGGCAACTCGTAGTTTTTTGGAAGCTTGGCAACCCCTTTCCATGAACGTGATTCTCGCCAGTCTCTGCTTAGGGCTACATAAACAGCAAACAAACCATAGAGATAGAACTTGAAACTGCTTTATTGTGTCAAGTTTCAAAGAGCTAGCACAAACTCTGTTTGCTTTAGAGTTCCAAATATATGTATCCATATAGGAGAAAACAGAGTGAAACCTCAAAATGAAAACGGTTACTGCAAACGAACGGTTTAACCTAGAAGAAGGAAATTAGGTAAGCCAAGTGGGATTGGTGTACTGATTCCCTGAAATTATCATCAAGATTGGGTAAAAAAGTTTTTGCTGAGATTTCAGGCAACTCGTAGTTTTTTAGAAGCTTGGCAAACCTTTTCGATTAAAGTGATTCTTGCCAGTCTCTACTTAGGGCTACAACAACAGCAAACAAACCATAAAGATAGAACATGAAACTGCTTTACTGTTTCAAGTTTCAAAGAGCTATAACAAACCGTGTTTGATTTAGAGTTCCAAATATATGTATCCATATAGGAGAAAACAGAGTGAAACCTCAAAATGAAAACGGTTACTACAAACGAACGGTTTAACCGAGAAGAACGAAATTTGGTGAGCCAATTGGGATTGGTGTACTGATCATTCCCTGAAAGTATCATCAAGATTGGGTGAAATGGTGTTTGCGGAGATTTCAGGCAACTCGTAGTTTTTTGGAAGCTTGGCAACCCCTTTCCATGAAAGAGATTCTCGCCAGTCTCTGCGTAGGTCTACATCAAGAGCAAATAAACCATAGAGATAGAACGTGAAACTGCTTTATTGTGTTAAGTTTCAAAGAGCTAGCACAAACCGTGTTTGATTTACAGTTCCAAATACATGTATCCATATAGGAGAAAACAGAGTGAAACCTCAAAATGGAAACGGTTACTGCAAACGAACGGTTTAACCGAGAAGAACAAAATTTGGTGAGCCAAGTGGGATTGGTGTACTGAGCATTCCCTGAAAGTATCATCAAGATTGGGTGAAAAATTGTTTGCTGAGATTTCAGACAACTCGTAGTATTTTGGAAGCTTGGCAACCCCTTTCCATGAAAATGATACTCGCCAGTCTCTGCTTAGGGCTACATCAACAGCAAACAAACCATAGAGAGAGAACTAGAAACTGCTTTATTGTGACAAGTTTCAAAGAGGTAGCACAAACCCTGTTTGATTTAGAGTTCCAAATACATGTATCCCTATAAGAGAAAACAGAGTGAAACCTCAAAATGAAAACGGTTACTGCAAACGAATGGTATAACCTAGATGAACGAAATTGGGTGAGCCAAGTGGGATTAGTGTACTGATCATTCCCTGAAAGTATCATCAAGATTGGGTGAAATAGTGTTTGCTGAGATTTCAAGCAACGCATAGTTTTTTTGAAGCTTGGCAACCCTTTTCCATGAAATTGATTCTCGCCAGTCTCTGCTTAGGACTACATCAACAGCAAACAAACTATAGAGATAGAACTTGAAACTGCTTTATTGTGTCAAGTTTCAAAAAGCTAGCACAAACTGTGTTTGAGTTAGAGTTCCAAATACATGTAACCGTATAGGAGAAAACAGAGTGAAACCTCAAAATGAAAAAGGTTAATGCAAACAAACGGTTTAATCTAGAAGAACGAAATTTGGTGAGCCAAGTGGGATTGGTGTACTGATAAAACCCTGAAGGTATCATCATAATTGGGTGAAAAAGTGTTTGCTGAGATTTCACGCAACTCGTAGTTTTTTGGGAGCTTGGCAACTTCTTTTCATGAAAGTGATTCTTGCCAGTCTCTGCTTCAGTCTACATCAATAGCAAACACACCATAGAGATAGAACGTAAAACTGCTTTATTGTGTCATACTTTCAAAGAGCTAGCACAAACCCTGTTTGATTTAGAGTTCCAAATATATGTATCCGCATAGGAGAAAACAGAGAAAAACCTCAAAATAAAAACGGTTAATGCAAACGAACTGTTTAACCTAGAAGAACGAAATTTGGTGAGCCAAGTGCGAATGGTGTACTGATCATTCCCTGAAAGTATCATCAAGATTTGGTGAAAAAGTGTTTGCTGAGATTTCAGTAAACTTGTAGTTTTTTGAAAGCTTGGCAACCCCTATTCATGAAAGTGATTATCACCAGTCTCTGCTTAGGGCTACATCAACAGCAAAGAAACCATAGAGATAGAACTTGAAACTGCTTTACTGTTTCAAGTTTCAAAGAGCTAGCACAAACCGTGTTTTATTTAGAGTTCCAAATACATGTATCCATATAGGAGAGAACAGAGTGAAACCTCAAAATGAAAACGGTTACTGCAAACGAACAGTTTAACCGAGAAGAACGAAATTTGGTGAGCCAAGTGGGATTGGTGTACTGATCATTCCCTGAAAGTATCATCAAGATTGGGTCAAATGGTGTTTGCGGAGATTTCAGGAAATTCGTAGTTTTTTGGAAGCTTGGCAACCCCTTTCCATGAAAGAGATTCTCGCCAGTCTCTGCTTAGGTCTACATCAAGAGCAAATAAACCATAGAGATGGAACGTGAAACTGCTTTATTGTGTTAAGTTTCAAAGAGCTAGCACAAACCGTGTTTGATTTACAGTTCCAAATACATGTATCCATATAGGAGAAAACAGAGTGAAACCTCAAATTTGAAAGGGTTACTGCAAACGAACAGTTTAACCGAGAAGAACAAAATTTGGTGAGCCAAGTGGGATTGGTGTACTGATAATTCCCTGAAAGGATCATCAAGATTGGGTGAAAAAGTGTTTGCTGAGATTTCAGGCAACTCGTAGTTTTTTGAATTTTGGCAACCCATTTCCATGAAAATGATACTCGCCAGTCTCTGCTTAGGGCTACATCAACAGCAAACAAACCATAGAGAGAGAACTTGAAACTGCTTTATTGTGTCAAGTTTCAAAGACGTAGCACAAACCCTGTTTGATTTATAGTTCCAAATACATGTATCCCTATAGGAGAAAAAAGAGTGAAACCTCAAAATGAAAACGGTTACTGCAAACGAACGGTTTAATCTAGAAGAACGAAATTTGGTGAGCCAAGTGCGATTGGTGTACTGATCTTTCCCTGAAAGTATCATGAAGATTGGGTGAAAAAGTGTTTGCTGAGATTTCAGGAAACTTGTAGTTTTTTGAAAGCTTGGCCACCTTTTTCCATGAAAGTGATTATCACCAGTCTCTGCTTAAGTCTACATAAACAGCAAACAAACCATAGAGATAGAACTTGAAACTGCTTTATTGTGTCAACTTTCAAAGAGCTAGCACAAACCCTGTTTGATTTAGAGTTCCAAATACATGTATCCGTATAGGAGAAAACAGAGTGAAACATCAAAATGAAAACAGTTATTGCAAATGAACGGTTTAACCTAGAAGAATAAAATTTGGTGAGCCAAGTGTGATTGGTGTACTGATCATTCTCTGAAAGTATCATCAAGATTGGTTGAAAATGTGGTTGCTGAGATTTCACGCAACTCATAGTTTTTTGGAAGCTTGGCAACCCCTTTCCTTTAAAGTGATTCTCAAGTCTCTGCTTAGGGCTACATCAACAGCAAAAGAACCGTAGAGATAGAACTTGAAACTGCTTTTTTGTGTCAAGTTTCAAAGAACTAGCACAGACCGTGTTTGATTTAGAGTTCCAAATACATATATCCGTATAAAAGAAAACAGAGTGAAACCTCAAAATGAAAACGGTTACTGCAAACGAACGGTTTAACCTAGAAGAACGAAATTTGGTGAGCCAAGTGGGATTGGTGTACTGATCATTTTCTGAAATTAAATTCATCAAGTTTGGGTGAAAAATTGTTTTCTGAGATTTCAGGACACTCGTAGTTTTTTGCAAGCTTTGCAACCCCTTTTCATGAAAGTGATTCTCACCAGTCTCTGCTTAGGGCTATATCAACAGCAAACAAACCATAGAGATAGAACTTGAAACTGCTTTATTGTGACAAGTTTCAAAGAGCTAGAATAAACCGTGTTTGATTTAGAGTCTCAAATACACGTATCCGTATAGGAGAAAACAGAGTGAAACCTCAAAATGGAAAAGGTTACTGCAAACGAATGGTTTAACCGAGAAGAACGAAATTTGGTGAGCCAAGTGGGATTGGTGTACTGATCATTTTCTGAAATTAAATTCATCAAGTTTGGGTGAAAAATTGTTTTCTGAGATTTCAGGACACTCGTAGTTTTTTGCAAGCTTTGCAACCCCTTTTCATGAAAGTGATTCTCACCAGTCTCTGCTTAGGGCTATATCAACAGCAAACAAACCATAGAGATAGAACTTGAAACTGCTTTATTGTGACAAGTTTCAAAGAGCTAGAATAAACCGTGTTTGATTTAGAGTCTCAAATACACGTATCCGTATAGGAGAAAACAGAGTGAAACCTCAAAATGGAAAAGGTTACTGCAAACGAATGGTTTAACCGAGAAGAACGAAATTTGGTGAGCCAAGTGGGATTGGTTTACTGATCATTCCCTGAAAGTATCTTCAAGATTGGGTGAAAAAGTGTTTGCTGAGATTTCAGAAAACTCGTAGTTTTTTGGAAGCTTGGCAACTTCTTCCCATGAAAGTGATTCTCGCCAGTCTTTGCTTAGGTCTACATCAACAGCAAAGAAACCATAGAGAAAGAACTCAAAACTGCTTTATTGTGTCAGTTTCAAAGAGCTAGCACAAACCGTGTTTGATTTAGAGTTCCAAATACATGTATCTGCATAGCAGAAAACAGAGTGAAACCTCAAAATGAAAACGGTTAGTGCAAACGAACTGTTACACCTAGAAGAACGAAATTTGGTGAGCCAAGAGGGATTGGTGTACTGATCATTCCCTGAAAGTATCATCAAGATTGGGTGAAAAAGTGTTTGCTGAGATTTCAGGCAACTTATAGTTTTATTTAAGCTTGGCAACCCCTTTCCATGAAAGTGATTATCACCAGTCTCTGCTTAGGGCTACATAAACAGCAAACAAACTATGGAGATAGAACTTGAAACTGCTTTATACTGTAAAGTTTCAAAGAGCTAGCACAAACCCTGTTTGCTTTAGAGTTCCAAATACATGTATCCGTATAGGAGAAAACAGAGTGAAACCTCAAAATGAAAACGGTTACTGCAAACGAACGGTTTAACCTAGAAGAACGAAATTTGGTTAGCCAAGTGAGATTGGTGTACTGATCATTCCCTGAAAGTATCATCAAGATTGGGTGAAAAAGTGTTTACTGAGATTTCAGGCAACTCATAGTTTTTTGGAAGCTTGGCAACCCCTTTCCATGAAAGTGATTCTCGCAAGTCTCTGCTTAGGGCTACATAAAAAGCAAACAAACCATAGAGATAGAACTTGAAACTGCTTTATTGTGTCAAGTTTCAAAGAGCTAGCACAAACCCTGTTTGCTTTAGAGTTCCAAATACATGTATCCGTATAGGAGAAAACAGAGTGAAACCTCCAAATGAAAAAGGTTACTGCAAACGAACGGTTTAACGTAGAAGAACGAAATTTGGTAAGCCAAGGTAGATTGGTGTACTGATCATTCCCTGAAAGTATCATCAAGATTGGGTGAAAAAGTGTTTGCTGAGATTTCAGCCAACTCGTAGTTTTCTGGGAGCTTGGCAACCCCTTTCTGTGAAAGTGATTCACGCCAGTCTCTGTTTAGAGCTTCCTCAACAGCAAACAAACCATAGAGATGGAACTTGAAACTGCTTTATTGTGTCAAGTTTCAAAAAGCTAGCACAAACCGTGTTTGATTTAGAGTTCCTAATACATGTATCAGTAGAGGAGAAAACAAAGTGAAACCTTAAAATGAAAATGGTAACTGCAAACGAAGGGTTTAACCTAGAAGAACGAAATTTGTTGAGCCAAGAGGGATTGGTGTACTGATTATTCCCTGAAAGTATCATCAAGTTTGGGTGAAAAAGTGTTTGCTGAGATTTCAGGCAACTAGTAGTTTTTTGGAAGCTTGGCAACCCTTTCCATGAAAGTGATTCTCTTCAGTCTCTGCTTAGGGCTACATCAACAGAAAACAAACCATAGAGATAGAAATTGAAACTGCTTTATTGTTTCAAGTTCCAAAGAGCTAGCGCAAACTGTGTTTGATTTAGAGTTCCAAATACATGTATCCGTATAGGAGAAAACAGAGTGAAACCTCAAAATGAAAACGGTTACTGCACATTAGCGGTTATCCTAGAAGAACGAAATTTGGTGAGCCAAGTGGGATTTGTGTACAGATCATTCCCTGAAATTATCATCAAGATTGGGTGAAAAAGTATTTGCTGTGATTTCAGGTAACTCGTAGTTTTTTGGAATCTTGGCAACCCCTTTCCATGAAAGTGATACTCGCCAGTCTCTGCTTAGGGCTACATAAATAGAAAACAAACCATAGAGATAGAACTTGAAACTGCTTTATTGTGTCAAGTTTCAAAGAGCTAGTACAAACCGTGTTTGATTTAAAGTTCCAAATACATGTATCCGTACAGAAGGAAACAGAGTGAAACCTAAAAATGAAAACGGTTTTCGCAAACGAACGGTTTAACATAGAAGATCGAAATTTGGTGAGCCAAGTGGGATTAATGTACTGATCATTATCTGAAAGTATCATAAAGATTGGGGGAAAAAGTGTTTGCTGAGGTTTCAGGCGACTCGTAGTTCTTTCGAATCTTGGCAACCCCTTTCCATGAGAGTGATTCTCGCCAGTCTCTGCTTAGGGCTACCTCAACAGCAAAGAAACCATAGAGATAAAACTTGAAACTGCTTTATTGTGTCAAGTTTCAAAGAGCTAGCACAAACAGTGTTTGATTGAGAGTTCCAAATACATGTATCCGTAGAGGAAAAAACAAAGTGTAACCGAAAAATGAAAACGGTTATTGCAAAGAAACTATTTAACCTAGAAGACCGAAATTTGGTGAGCCATGTAAGATTGGTGTACTAAACATTTCCTGAAAGTATCATCAAGATTGGGTGAAAAAGTGTTTGCTGAGATTTCAGGCAACTCGTAGTTTTTTGGAAGCTTGGCAACCCCTTTCTATGAAAGTGATTCTCCCCAGTCTCTGCTTAGGGCTACATCAACAGAAAACAAACTATAGAGATAGAACATGAAACTGCTTCATTGTTTCAAGTTTCAAAGAGCTAACACAAACCGTGTTTGATTTAGAGTTTCAAATACATGTATCCGTACAGGAGAAAACAGAGTGAAACCTCAAAATGAAAATGGTAACTGCAAACAAACGGTTTAACCTAGAAGAACGAAATTTGGTGAGCCAAGTGGGATTGGTGTACTGATCATTCCCTGAAGGTATCATCACGATTGGGTGAAAAAGTGTTTGCTGAGATTTCAGGCAACTCGTAGTTTTTTGGAAGCTTGGCAACCCCTTTCTATGAAAGTGATTCTCCCCAGTCTCTGCTTATGGCTACATCAACAGGAAACAAACCATAGAGATAGAACATGAAACTGCTTCATTGTGTCAAGTTTCAAAGAGCTAGCACAAACCGTGATTGATTTAGAGTTCCAAATACATGTATCCGTATAGGTAAAAATAGAGTGAAACCTCAAAATGAAAACGGGTACTGCAAAGGAACGGTTTAACATAGAAGAACGAAATTTGGTGAGCCAAGTGGGATTGGTGTACTGATCATTCCATGAAAGTATCATCAAGATTGGGTGAAAAAGTGTTTGTTGAGAATTCAGGCAACTCTTAATTTTCTGGAAGCTTGGCAACCCCTTTCCATAAAAGTGATTCTCGCCAGTCTCTGCTTAGTGCTACATCAACAGCAAACAAACCGTAGTGATTGAACTTGAAACTGCTTTATTGTGTCAAGTTTCAAAGAGCTAACACAAACCGTGTTTTATTTAGAGTTCCAAATACATGTATCTGTATAGGAGAAAACAGAATGAAACCTCAAAATAAAAATGGTTACTGCAAACGAACGGATTAACCTATAAGAAAGAAATTTGGTGAGCCAAGTGGGAATGGTGTACAGATCATTCCCTGAAAGTATCATCAAGATTGTGTGCAAATGTGTTTGCTGAGATTTCAGGCAACTCGTAGATTTTTGCAGGCTTGGCAACCACTTTCCATTAAAGGGATCCTCGCCAGTCACTGTTTAGGGCTACATCAACAGCAACCAAACCATAGAGATAGAACTTGAAACTGCTTTATTGTGTCATGTTTCAAAGAGCTAGCACAAACCGTGTTTAATTTAGAGTTCCAAGTACATCTATCCGTATAGGTAAAAACAGAGTGATATTTCAAAATGAAAACGGTTACTGCAAAAGAACGGTTTAACCTAGAAGAACGAAATTTGGTGAGCCAAGGTGGATTGGTGTACTGATCATTCCCTGACAGTATCATCAAGATTGGGTGAAAAAGTGTTTGCTGAGATTTCAGGCAACTCGTAGTTTTTTGGAAGCTTGGCAACCCCTTTCTATGAAAGTGATTCTCCCCAGTCTCTGCTTAGGGCTACATCAACAGGAAACAAACCATTGAGATAGAAATTGAAACTGCTTCATTGTTTTAAGTTTCAAAGAGCTAGCACAAACCGTGTTTGATTTAGATTTTCAAATACATGTATCCGTATAGGAGAAAACAGAGTGAAACCTCAAAATGAATACGGTTACTCTAAAAAAACGGTTTAACCTAGAAGAACGAAATTTGGTGAGCCAAGTGGGATTGGTGTACTGATCATTCCCTGAAGGTATCATCACGATTGGTTGAAAAAGTGTTTGCTGAGATTTCAGGCAACTCGTTGTTTTTTGGAAGCTTGGTAACCCCTTTCAATGAAAGTGATTCTCCCCAGTCTCTGGTTAGGGCTACATCAACAGCATACAAACCATAGAGACAGAACTTGAAACTGATTTATTGTGTCAAGTTTCAAAGAGGTAACACAAACCGTGTTTGATTTAGAGTTCCAAATACATGTATTTTTATAGGAGAAAACAGAGTGAAACCTCAAAATGAAAATGGTTACTGCCAACGAACGGTTTAACCGAGAAGAACGAAATTTGGTGAGCCAAGTGGGATTGGTTGACTGATAATTCTCTGAAAGTATCATCAAGATTGGGTGAAAAATGTTTGCTGAGATTTCAGGCAACTCAAAGTTTTTTGGAAGCTTGGCAATCCCTTTCCATGAAAATGATACTAGCCAGTCTCTGCATACTGCTACATCAACAGCAAACAACCCATTGAGAGAGAACTTGAAACTGCTTATTGTGTCAAGTTTCAAAAAGCTAGCACAAACCCTGTTTGATTTAGAGTTTCAAATACATGTATCCCTATAGGAGAAAACAGAGTGAAACCTCAAAATGAAAACGGTTACTGCAAACGAATGGTTTAATCTAGAAGACCGTAATTTGGTGAGCAAAGTGGGATTGGTGTACTGATCAAACCCTGAAAGTACCATCATGATTGGGTGAAAAAGTGTTTACTGAGATTTCACGTAACTCGTAGTTTTTTGGAAGCTTGGCAACTTTTTTTCATGAAAGTGATTCTCGCCAGTCTCTGCTTAGGTCTACATCAACAGCAAACAAACCATAGAGATAGAACCTGAAACTGCTTTATTGTGTCAAGTTTAAAAGAGCTAGCACTAACCGTGTTTGATTTAGAGTTCCAAATATATGTATCCGCATAGGATAAAACAGAGAGAAACCTCAAAATAAAAACGGTTACTGCAATCGAACAGTTTAACCTAGAAGAACGAAATTTGGTGAGCCAAGTGGGATTGGTGTACTCATCATTCCCTGAAAGTATCATCAAGATTGGGTGAAAAACTGTTTGCTGAGATTTCAGGCAACTGGTAGTTTTTTGCAAGATTTGCAACCCCTTTCCATGAAAGTGATTCTCGCCAGTCTCTGCTTAGGGCTACATCAACAGCAAACAAACCATAGAGATAGAACTTAAAACTGCTTTATTGTGACAAGTTTCAAAGAGCTAGCACAAACCGTGTTTTATTTAGAGTTTCAAATACACGTATCGGTATAGGAGAAAACAGAGTGAAACCGCAAAATGAAAAAGGTTACTTTAAACGAATGGTTTAACCGAGAAGAACGAAATTTGGTGAGCCAAGTGGGATTGGTGTACTGATTATTTTCTGAAATTATCATTAAGATTGGGTGAAAAAGTGTTTTCTGAGATTTCAGGCAACTCGTAGTTTTTTAAAATCTTTTTAACCCCTTTCCATGAAAGTGTTTTTCGCCAGTCTCTGCTTAAGGCTACATCAACAGCAAACAAACCATAGAGATAAATCTTGAAACTGCTTTATTGTGAAAAATTTCAAAAAGCTAGCAAACATCGTGTTTGATTTAGAGTTCCAAATACATGTATCCGTATAGGAGAAAACAAAGTGAAACCGCAAAATGAAAACGTTTACTGCAAACGAACAGATTAACCTAGAAGAACGAAATTTGGTGAGCCAAGTGGGACTGGTGTATTGTTCATTTACTGAAAGTATCATCGAGATTGGGTGAAAAAGTATTTGCTGAGATTTCAGGAAACTCGTAGTTTTTTGGAATCTTGGCAACCCCTTTCCATGAAAGTGATTCTTGCCAGTCTCTGCTTAGGGCTACAACAACAGCAAACAAACCATAGAGATAGAATGTGAAACTGCTTTATTGTGTCATGTTTCAAAGAGCTAGAACCAACCGAGTTTGATTTAGAGTTCCAATTACATGTATCCGTATAAGAGAAAACAGAGTAAAACCTAAAAATGAAAACGGTTACTGCAAACGAATGGTTTAACCTAGAAAAACGAAATTTGATGATCCAAGTGGGATTGGTGTACTGATCATTCCCTGAAAGTATCATCAAAATTGGGTGAAAAAGTGTTTGCTAAGATTTCAGGCAACTCTTAGTTGTTTGGAAGCTGGGCAACCCCTTTCCATGAAAGTGATTTTCCCCAGTCTCTGCTTAGGGCTACATCAACAGCAAACAAACCATAGAGATAGAACTTGAAACTGCTTTATTGTGTCAAGTTTCAAAAAGTTAGCACAAACAGTGTCTTGTTTAGAGTTCCAAATACATGTATCCATATAGGAGAAAACAGACTGAAACCTCAAAATGAAAACGGTTACTGCAAATGAACGGTTTAACCTAAAAGAACGAAATTTGGTTGATCAAGTGGGACTAGTGGACTGAACATTTCCTGAAAGTATCATCAAGATTGGGTGAAAAAACATTTCCTCAGATTTCAGGAGATTCCTAGTTTTTTGGACGCTGGGTAAGCCCTTTCAGTGAAAGGGATGTTCTCCACTCTCTGCTTTGGGCTACACCAACAGCAAACAAACCATAAAGATAGAACTTGAAACTACTTTATTGTGCCAAGTTTCAAAAAGCTAGCACAAACCGTGTTTGATTTAGACTTCCATCTACATGCATCCGTATAGGAGAAAACAGAGTGAAACCTCAAAATGCAAACGGTTACTGCTAAGGAACAGTTTAACCTAGAAGAACAAAATTTGGTGAGCCAAGTGGGACTGGTGTGTTGATCATTACTTGAAATTATCATCAAGATTGGGTGAAACTACATTTGCTGACAATTCAGGAGATTCATAGTTTTTTGGAACTGGGCAAGCACTTTTAATGAAAGTGATATTCTCCAGTCTCTGCTTTGGGCTACATCAACAGCAAACCAACCATAGACATAGAACTTGGAACTACTTTATTGTGCCAAGTTTCAGAGAGGTGGCAAAAACCGAGTTTGATTTAGAGTTCCAACAACATGTATCCATACAGGAGAAAACAGATTGAAACCTCAAAATGAAAACAGTTACTGCAAACGAACGGTTTAACCTAGAAGAACGAAATTTGGTGAGCCAAGTGCGACTGGTGTACTGATCATTACCTTAGAGTATCATCAAGATTGCGTGAAAAAACTTTTGCTGATATTCAGGAGATTCGTGGTTTTTTGGAAGCTTGGCAAGCACTTTCAATGAAACTGATTTTCGACACTCTCTGCTTTGGGCTACATGAACAGATAACCAACCACATAGATACAACTTGGAACAACTTTATTGTGTCAAGTTTCAAAGAGCTAGCACAAACTGTTTTTGTTTTAGAGTTCCATCTACATGCATCTATTTAGGAGAAAACAGAGTGAAATCTCGAAATGAAAACAGTTACTGCAAACGAACGGTTTTACCTAGAAGAACGAAATTTTTTGAGCCAAGTGGGATTGGTGTACTGATCATTTTCTGAAATTATCATCAAGATTGGGTGAAAAAGTGTTTCCTGAGATTTCAGGCCACTCGTTGTTTTTTGGAATCTTGGCAACCCCTTTCCATGAAAGTGATTCTCGCCAGTCTCTGCTTAGGGCTACATCAACAGCAAACAAACCATAGAGATAGAACTTGAAACTGCTTTATTGTGACAAGTTTCAAAAAGGTAGCACAAACCGTGTTTGATTTAGAGTTCCAAATACATGTATCCATATAGAAGAACACAGAGTGAAACCTAAAAATAAAAATGGTTACTGCAAACGAACGGTTTAACCTAGAAGAACGAAATTTGGTGAGCCAAGTGGGATTGGTGTACTGATCATTCCCTGAAAGTATCATCAAGATTGGGTGAAAATGTGTCTGCTGAGATTTCAGGTAACTCGTAGTTTTTGGAAGCTTGGCAACCCCTTTCCATTTATGTGATTCTCGCCAGTCTCTGCTTAGGGCTACATCAACAGCAAACAAACCATAGAGATAGAACTTGAAACTGCTTTATTGTGTCAAGTTTAAAAGAGCTAGCACAAACCGTGTTTGATTTACACTTCCAAATACATGTATCTGTATAGGAGAAAACAGAGGGACACCTCAAAATAAAAACGGTTACTCCAAATGAACGGTTTAACCAGGAAGCACGAAATTTGGTGAGCCAAGTGGGATTTGTGTACTGATCATTCCCTGAAAGTATCATCAAGATTGGGTGAAAAAGTGTTTGCTGAGATTTCAGGCAACTCGTAGTTTCTTGGATGCTTGGCAACCCCTTTAAATGAAAGCGATTCTCCCCAGTCTCTGCTTAGGGCTACATCAACAGCAAACAAACCATAGAGATAGAACTTGAAACTGCTTTATTGTGTCAAGTTTCAAAGAGCTAGCAAAAACCATGTTTGATTTAGAGTTCCAAATACATGTATCCATATAGAAGAAAACAGAGTGAAACCTAAAAATAAAAATGGTTACTGCAAACGAACGGTTTAACCTAGAAGAACGAAATTTGGTGAGCCAAGTGGGATTGGTGTACTGATCATTCCCTGAAAGTATCATCAAGATTGGGTGAAAATGTGTCTGCTGAGATTTCAGGTAACTCGTAGTTTTTGGAAGCTTGGCAACCCCTTTCCATTTATGTGATTCTCGCCAGTCTCTGCTTAGGGCTACATCAACAGCAAACAAACCATAGAGATAGAACTTGAAACTGCTTTATTGTGTCAAGTTTAAAAGAGCTAGCACAAACCGTGTTTGATTTACACTTCCAAATACATGTATCTGTATAGGAGAAAACAGAGGGACACCTCAAAATAAAAACGGTTACTCCAAATGAACGGTTTAACCAGGAAGCACGAAATTTGGTGAGCCAAGTGGGATTTGTGTACTGATCATTCCCTGAAAGTATCATCAAGATTGGGTGAAAAAGTGTTTGCTGAGATTTCAGGCAACTCGTAGTTTCTTGGATGCTTGGCAACCCCTTTAAATGAAAGCGATTCTCCCCAGTCTCTGCTTAGGGCTACATCAACAGCAAACAAACCATAGAGATAGAACTTGAAACTGCTTTATTGTGTCAAGTTTCAAAGAGCTAGCAAAAACCATGTTTGATTTAGAGTTCCAAATACATGTATTCGTATAAGAGAAAAAAGAGTGAAACCTAAAAATATAAACGGTTACTGCAAACGAACGGTTTAACCTAGAAGAACGAAATTTGGTGAGCAAAGTAGGATTGGTGTACTGATCATTCCCTGAAGGTATCAGCGAGATTGGATGAAAAAGTGTTTGCTGAGATTTCAGGCCACTTGTAATTTTTTGGAAGCTTGGCAACCCCTTTCCATGAAAGTGATTTTTGCCAGTCTCTGCTTAGGGCTACATCAACAGCAAACAAACCATAGAGATAAATCTTGAAACTGATTTATTGTGAAATATTTCAAAGAGCTAGCACAAATCGTGTTTGATTTAGAGTTCCAAATACATGTATCTGTATAGGAGAATACAGAGTGAAACCTCAAAATGAAAACAGTTTCTGCAAACGAACGGTTTAACCTAGAAGAACGAAATTTGGTGAGCCTAGTGGGATTGGCGTACTGATCATTCACTGAAACTATCATCAAGATTGGTGAAAAAGTGTTTTCTGAGATTTCAGGCAACTCATAATTTATTGGAAGATTGGCAAGCCCTTTCCATGAAAGTAATTCTCCGCAGTCTCTACTTAGGCCTATATCAACAGCAAACAAACCATAGAGATACAACTTGAAACTGCTTTATTGTGTCAAGTTTCAAAGAGCTAGCAAAAACCGTGTTTGATTTAGCGTTCCAAATACATGTATTCGTATAGGAGAAAACAGAGTGAAACCTCAAAATGAAAATGGTTACTGCAAACGAACGGTTTAACCTAGAAGAAAAAAAATATGGTGAGCCAAGTGGGATTGGTGTACTGATCATTATCTGAAAGTATCATCAAGATTGGGAGAAAATGTGTTTGCTGATATTCCAGGCAACTCGTAGTTTTTTTGAAGCTTGGCAACCACTTTCCATGAAAGTGATTCTCGCCAGTCTCTTCTTAGGGCTACATAAACAGAAAACAAACCATAGAGATAGAGCTTTAAACTGCTTTATTGTGTCAAGTTTCAAAAAGCTAGCACAAACCGTGTTTGATTTAGAGTTTCAAATACATGTATCAGTATAGGAGAAAACAGAGTGAAACCTCAAAATGAAAACGGTTACTGCAAACGAACGGCTTAACCTAGAAGAACGAAATTTGGTGAGCCAATTGGGATTGGTGTACTGATCATTCCCTGAAAGTATCATCAAGATTGGGTGAAAAAGTGTTTGCTGAGATTTCAGGAAACTAGTAGTTTTTTGGAAGCTTGGCAACCCCTTTCCATGAAAGTGATTCTCGCCAGTCTCTGCTTAGGGCTACATCAACAGTAAAAAAACCATAGTAATAGAACTTGAAACTGGTTTATTGTGTCAAGTTTCAATGAGCTAGCACAAACCGTGTTTGATTTAGAGTTCCAAATACATGTATCCATATAGGAGAAAACAGAGTAAAACCTCAAAATGAAAACGGTTACTGCAAACGAACGGTTTAATCTAGAAGAAAGAAATTTGGTGAGGCAAGTGGGATTGGTGAACTGATCGTTCCCTGAAAGTATCATCGAGATTGGGTGAAAAAGTGTTTGCTGAGATTTCAGGCCACTCGTAGGTTTTGGAAGCTTGGCAACCCTTTGCATGAAAGTGATTCTCGCCAGTCTCTGCTTAGGGCTACATCAACAGCAAACAAACCATAGAGATATAACTTGAAACTGCTTTATTGTGACAAGTTTCAAAGAGCTAGCACAAACCGTGTTTGATTTAGAGTTCCAAATACATGTATTCCTAAAAGAGAAAACAGAGTGAAACCTCAAAATGAAAACGGTTACTGCAAACGTACGGTTTAACCTAAAAGAACGAAATTTGGTGAGCCAAGTGAGATACGTTTACTGATCATTCCCTGAAAGTAACATCAAGATTGGGTAAAAATGTGTTTGATGATATTTCAGGCAACTCGTAGTTTTTTGGAAGCTTGGCAACCCCTTTCAATGAAAGTGATTCTCCCCAGTCTCTGCTTAGGGCTACATCAACAGCCAACAAACCATAGAGATAGAACTTGAAACTGCTTTATTTTGATATGTTTCAAAGAGCTAGCACAAACAATGTCTGATTTAAAGTTCCAAATTCATGTATCCATATAGGAGAAAACAGAGTGAAACCTAAAATTGTAAACAGTTACTGAAAACGAACGGTTTAATCTAGAAGAACGAAATTTGGTGAGCCAAGTGGGATTGGTGTACTGGTCATTCCCTGAAAGTATTATCGACATTGGGTGAAAGAGTGTTTGCTGAGATTTAAGGCCACTCGTAGTTTTTTGGAATCTTGCAAACCCCTTTCCATGAAAGTGATTCTCGCCCGTCTCTGCTTAGGGCTACATCAACAGCAAACAAACCATAGAGATAGAACTTGAAACTGCTTATTGTGACACGTTTCAAAGAGCTAGCACAATGCGTGTTTGATTTAGAGTTCCAAATACATGTATCTGTATAGGAGAAAACAGAGTGAAACCTCAAAATGAAAACCGTTACTGCAAACGAACGGTTTAACCTAGAAGAACGAAATTTGGTGAGCCAAGTGGGATTGGTGTACTGATCATTCCCTAAAAGGATCATCAAGATCGGGAGAAATAGTGTCTGCTGAGATTTCAGGCAACTCGTAGTTTTTTGGAATCTTGGCTACCCCTTTCCATGAAAGTTATTCTCCCCAGTCTCTGCTTAGGGCTACATAAACAGCAAAGAAACCATAGAGATAAATCTTGAAACTGCTTTAGTGTGAAAAATTTCAAAGAACTAGCACAAATCGTGTTTGATTTAGAGTTCCAAATACATGTATCCGTATAGGAGAAAACAGAGTGAAACCTCAAAATGCAAACGGTTACTGCAAACGAACGGTTTAACCCAGAAGAACGAAAATTGGTGAGCCAAGTAAGATTGGTGTACTGATCATTCCCTGAAATTATCATCAAGATTGGGTGAAAATGTGTCTGCTGAGATTTCAGGAAACTCGTAGTTTTTTGGAAGCTTGGCAACCCCTTTCCATGAAAGTGATTCTCCCCAGTCTCTGCTTAGGGCTACATCAACAGCAAACAAACCATAGAGATAGAACTTGAAACTGCTTTATTGTGTCAAGTTTCAAAGAGCTAGCACAAACCTTGTTTGATTTAGAGTTCCAAATACATGTATCCCTATAGGAGAAAACAGTGTGAAACCTCAAAATGAAAACTGTTACTGCAAATGAACGGTTTAACCTAGTAGAAAGAAATTTGGTGAGCCAAGTGGGATTGGTTTACTGATCAGTCCCTGAAAGTATCATTAAGATTGGGTGAAAAAGTGTTTGCTGAGATTTCAGGCCACTCGACGTTTTTTGGAATCTTGGCAACCCTTTTCCATGAAAGTGATTCTCCCCAGTCTCTGCTTAGGGCTACATCAACAGCAAACAAACCATAGACATAGAACTTGAAACTGCTTTATTGTGTCAAGTTTCAAAGAGGTAGCACAAACCGTGTTTGTTTTAGAGTTCCAAATAAATGTGTCCATATAGAAGAAAACAGAGTGAAACCTCAAAATGAAAACGGTTACTGCAAATGAACGGTTTAACTTAGAAGATCGATTTGGTGAGCCAAGTGGGATTGGTGTACTGATCATTCCCTGAAAGTATCATGAAATTGGGTGAAAAAGTGTTTGATGAGATTTAAGGCAACTCGTAGTTTTTTGGAAGCTTGGCAACCTATTTCCATTAAAGTGATTCTCCTTAGTCTCAGCTTAGGGCTATATCAACAGCAAACAAACCATAGAGATACAACTTGAAACTGCTTTATTGTGTCAAGTTTCAAAGAGCTAGCACAAACCGTCTTTGATTTAGAGTTCCAAATACATGTATCCGTATAGGAGAAAACAGAGTGAAACCTCAAAATGAAAACGGTTACTGCAAACGAACGGTTTAACACAGAAGAACGAAATTTGGTGAGCCAAGTAAGATTGGTGTACTGATCATTCCCTGAAAGTATCATCGAGATTGGGTGAAAAAGTGTTTGCTGATATTTCAGGCAACTCGTAGTTTTTTGGAAGCTTGGCAACCCCTTTCCATGAAAGTGATTCTCCCCAGTCTCTGCTTAGGGCTACATCAACAGCAAACAAACCGTAGAGATAGAACTTGAGACTGCTTTATTGTGTCAAGTTTCTAAGAGATAGCACAAAACTTGTTTGATTTAGAGTTCCAAATACATGTATCCCTATAGAAGAAAACAGTGTGAAACCTCAAAATGAAAACTGTTACTGTAAACGAACGGTTAAACCTAGAAGAAAGAAATTTGGTGAGCCAAGTGGGATTGGTGTACTGATCAGTCCCTGAAAGTATCATCGAGATTGGGTGAAAAAGTGTTTGCTGATATTTCAGGCAAATCGTAGTTTTTTGGAAGCTTGGCAACCCCTTTCCATGAAAGTGATTCTCCCCAGTCTCTGCTTAGGGCTACATCAACAGCAAACAAACCATAGACATAGAACTTGAAACTGCTTTATTGTGTCAAGTTTCAAAGAGGTAGCACAAACCGTGTTTATTTTAGAGTTTCAAATACATGTGTCCATATAGAAGAAAACAGTGTGAAACCTCAAAATGAAAACCGTTACTGCAAACGAACGGTTTAACTTAGAAGATCGATTTGGTGAGCCAAGTGGGATTGGTGTACTGATCAGTCCCTTAAAGTATCATTAAGATTGGGTGAAAAAGTGTTTGCTGAGATTTCAGGCCACTCAACGTTTTTTGGAATCTTGGCAACCCTTTCCATGAAAGTGAATCTCCCCAGTCTCTGCTTAGGGCTACATCAACAGCAAACAAACCATAGACATAGAACTTGAAACTGCTTTATTGTGTCAAGTTTCAAAGAGGTAGCACAAACCGTGTTTGTTTTAGAGTTCCAAATAAATGTGTCCGTATAGAAGAAAACAGAGTGAAACCTCAAAATGAAAACGGTTACTGCAAACGAACGGTTTAAATTAGAAGATCGATTTGGTGAGTCAAGTGGGATTGGTGTACTGATCATTCCCTGAAAGTATCATGAAATTGGGTGAAAAAGTGTTTGATGAGATTTAAGGCAACTCGTAGTTTTTTGGAAGCTTGGCAACCTATTTCCATTAAAGTGATTCACCTTAGTCTCAGCTTAGGGCTATATCAACAGCAAACAAACCATAGAGATACAACTTGAAACTGCTTTATTGTGTCAAGTTTCAAAGAGCTAGCACAAACCGTCTTTGATTCAGAGTTCCAAATACATGTATCCGTATAGGAGAAAACAGAGTGAAACCTCAAAATGAAAACGGTTACTGCAAACGAACGGTTTAACCCAGAAGAACGAAATTTGGTGAGCCAAGTAAGATTGGTGTACTGATCATTCCCTGAAAGTATCATTGAGATTGGGTGAAAAAGTGTTTGCTGAGATTTAAGGCAACTCGTAGTTTTTTGGAAGCTTGGCAACCCCTTTCCATGAAAGTGATTCTCCCCAGTCTCTGCTTAGGGCTACATCAACACCAAACAAACCGTAGAGATAGAACTTGAAACTGCTTTATTGTGTCAAGTTTCTAAGAGCTAGCACAAACCTTGTTTGATTTAGAGTTCCAAATACATGTATCCCTATAGAAGAAAACAGTGTGAAACCTCAAAATGAAAACTGTTACTGTAAACGAACGGTTTAACCTAGAAGAAAGAAATTCGGTGAGCCAAGTGGGATTGGTGTACTGATCAGTCCCTGAAAGTATCATCGAGATTGGGTGAAAAAGTGTTTGCTGATATTTCAGGCAACTCGTAGTTTTTTGAAGCTTGGCAACCCCTTTCCATGAAAGTGATTCTCCCCAGTCTCTGCTTAGGGCTACATCAACAGCAAACAAACCATAGACATAGAACTTGAAACTGCTTTATTGTGTCAAGTTTCAAAGAGGTAGCACAAACCGTGTTTATTTTAGAGTTCCAAATACATGTGTCCGTATAGAAGAAAACAGTGTGAAACCTCAAAATGAAAACCGTTACTGCAAACGAACGGTTTAACTTAGAAGATCGATTTGGTGAGCCAAGTGGGATTGGTGTACTGATCATTCTCTGAAAGTATCATGAAATTGGGTGAAAAAGTGTTTGATGAGATTTAAGGCAACTCGTAGTTTTTTGGAAGTTTGGCAACCCCTTTCCATGAAAGTGATTCTCCCCAGTCTCTGCTTAGGGCTACATCAACAGCCAACAAACCATAGAGATAGAACTTGAAACTGCTTTATTGTGATAAGTTTCAAAGAGCTAGCACAAACAATGTCTGATTTAGAGTTCCAAATTCATGTATCCATATAGGAGAAAACAGAGTGAAACCTAAAAATGTAAACGGTTACTGAAAACGAAAGGTTTAACCTAGAAGAACGAAATTTGGTGAGCCAAGTGGGTTTGGTGTACTGATCATTCCCTGAAAGAATTATCGACATTGGGTGAAAAAGTGTTTGCTGAGATTAAGGCCACTCCTAGTTTTTTGGAATCTTGCAAACCCCTTTCCATGAAAGTGATTCTTGCCAGTCTCTGCTTAGGGCTACATCAACAGCAAAAAACCATAGAGATATAACTTGAAACTGCTTTATTGTGTCAAGTTTCAAAGAGCTAGCACAAACCTTGTTTGATTTAGAGTTCCAAATACATGTATCCCTATAGGAGAAAACAGTGTGAAACCTCAAAATGAAAACTGTTACTGCAAACGAACGGTTTAACCTAGAAGAACAAAATTTGTTGAGCCAAGTGGGACTGATGTACTGATCATTACCTGAAATTATCATCAAGATTGGGTGAAAAAGTTTTGCTGAGATTCCAGGAGATTCGTAGTTTTTTGGAAGCTGGACAAGGCCTTTCAATGAAAGTAATTTTCGACAATCTCTGCTTTGGGCTACATCAATAGCAAACAAACCATAGAGATAGAATTTAGAACTACTTTATTGTGCCAAGTTTAATTAGCTAGCCCAAACCGTGTTTGATTTAGAGTTCCAACTACATGCATCCATATATGTGAAAACAGAGTGAAACCTCAAAATGAAAACGGTTACTGCAAACGAACGGTTTAGAATAGAAGACCGAAATTTGGTGAGCCAAGTCGGACTAGTGTACTGATCATTACCTGAAAGTATCATCAAGATTGGGTGAAAAATGTTTGCTGAGATTTCAGGAGATTCGTAGTTTTTAGAAAGCTGGGCAAGCCCTTTCAATGAAAGTGATTTTCGCCAGTCTCTGCTTTGGGCTACATTAATAGCAAACAAACCATAGAGATCGAATTTGGAACTACTTTATTATGTTAAGTTTCAACGAGCTAGCCCAAACCATGTTTGATTTAGAGTTCCAACTACATGTATCCAAATAGGAGAAAACAGAGTGAAACCTCAAAATGAAAACGGTTACTGCAAACGAACGGTTTAGAATAGAAGACCGAAATTTGTTGAGCCAAGTGGGACTGGTGTACTGATCATTACCTGAAAGTATCATCAAGATTGGGTGAAAAAACATTTTCTGAGACTTCAGGAGAATCGTAGTTTTTTGGAAGCTGGAAAAGCCCTTTCAATGAAAGTGATTTTCACCAGTCTCTGATTTTTGCTACATCAATAGCAAACAAATGATAGAAATAGAACTTGGTACTACTTTATTGTGCCAGTTTCAAAGAGCTAGCACAAACCGTGTTTGATTTAGAGTTTCAAATACATGTATCAGTATAGGAGAAAACAGAGTGAAACCTCAAAATGAAAACGGTTACTGCAAATGAACGGTTAACCTAGAAGAACAAAATTTGGTTAGCCAAGTGGGACTGAAGTACTGATCATTACCTGAATTTACCATCAAGGTTGGGTGAAAAACATTTGCTGAGATTCCAGGAGATTCGTAGTTTTTTGGAAGCTCGGCAAACTCTTTAAATGAAAGTGATTTTCGCCAGTCTCTGCTTTGGGCTACATCAGTAGCAACAAACCTTAGAAATAAAACCTGGAACTACTTTATTGTGCCAAGTTTCAAAGAGCTAGCAGAAACTGTGTTTGATTTAGAGTTCCAACTACATGTATCCATATAGGAGAAAACAGAGTGAAACCTCAAAATAAAAATGGTTACTGCAAATGAACGGTTTAGAATAGAAGATCGAAATTTGGTGAGCCAAGTGGGACTGGTGTAGTGATCATTACCTGAAAGTATCATCAAGATTGGGTGAAAAAAGATTTGCTGAGATTCCAGGAGATTCGTAGTTTTTTGGAAGCTTGGTAAGCCGTTTAAATGAAAGTGATTTTCGACAATCTCTGCTTTGGGCTACATCAATAGCAAACAAACCATAGATATAGAACTTGGAACTACTTTATTGTGCCAAGTTTCAATAGCTAGCACAAACCGTGTTTGATTTAGAGTTCAAACTATATGTATCTATTTAGGAGAAAACAGAGTGAAACCTAAAAATGAAAACGGTAACTGAAAACGAACGGTTTAAAATAGAAGACCGAAATTTGGTGAGCCAACTGGGACTCTTGTACTGATCATTACCTGAAAGTATCATCAAGATTGGGTGAAAAACCATTTTCTGAGAATTCAGGAGAATCGTAGTTTTTTGGAAGCTGGACAAGACCTTTCAATGAAAGTGATTCTCAACAGTCTCTGCTTTGGGCTACATCAATAGCAAACAAACCATAGAAATAGAAATTGGAACTACTTTATTGTGCCAAGTTTCAAAAAGCTAGCACAAACCGTGTTTGATTTAGAGTTCCAACTACATGTATCCATATAGGAGAAAACTGAGTGAAACCTCAAAATGAAAACGGTTACTGCAAACGAACGGTTTTACCGAGAAAAACAAAATTTGGTTAGCCAAGTGGGACTGATGTACTGATCATTACCTGAAAGTACCATCAAGATTGGGTGAAAAACATTTCCTGAGATTCCAAAAGATTCGTAGTTTTTTGGAAGCTGGGCAAGCCCTTTCAATGAAAGTGATTTTCGCCAGTCTCTGCTTTGGGCTACATCATTAGCAAACAAACCATAGAAATACAACTTGGAACTACTTTATTGTGCCAAGTTTCAAAGAGCTAGCAGAAACTGTGTTTGATTTAGAGTTCCAACTACATGTATCCATATAGGAGAAAACAGAGTGAAACCTCAAAATGAAAACGGTTACTGCAAACGAACGGTTTAACCTAGAATAACAAAATTTGTTGAGCCACGTGGGACTGATGCACTAATCATTACCTTAAATTATCATCAAGATTGGGTGAAAAAGATTTGCTGAGATTCCAGGAGATTCGTAGGTTTTTGGAAGCTGGGCAAGCCTTTTCAATGAAAGTGATTTTCGACAATCTCTGCTTTGGGCTACATCAATAGCAAACAAACCATAGAGATAGAATTTGGAACTACTTTATTGTGCCAAGTTTCAATAGCTAGCCCAAACCGTGTTGGATTTAGAGTTCCAACTACATGCATCCATATAGGAGAAAACAGAGTGAAACCTCAAAATGAAAACGGTTACTGCAAACGAACGGTTTAGAATAGAAGACCGAAATTTGGTGAGCCAAGTGGGACTGATGTACTGATCATTACCTGAAAGTATCAAGATTGGGTGAAAAAAGATTTGCTGAGATTCCAGGAGATTCGTAGTTTTTTGGAAGCTGGGCAAGCCCTTTCAATGAAAGTGATTTTCACCAGTCTCTGTATTGGGCTACATCAATAGCAAACAAACCAAAGAAATAGAACTTGGGACTACTTTATTGTGCCAAGGTTCAAAGAGCTAGCCCAAACCGTGTTTGATTTAGAGTTCCAACTACATGTATCCATATAGGAGAAAACAGAGTGAAACCTCAAAATGAAAACGGTTACTGCAAAAAACGGTTTAACCTAGAAGAACAAAATTTGGTGAGCCAAGTGGGACTGATGTACTGATAATTACCTGAAAGTATCATCAAGATTGGGTGAAAAACATTTGCTTAGATTCCAGGAGATTCGTAGTTTTTTGGAAGCTGGACAAGCCCTTTCAATGAAAGTAATTTTCGCCAGTCTCTGCTTTGGGCTACATCAATAGCAAACAAACCATAGAAATAGAACTTGGAACTACTTTATTGTGCCAAGATTCATAGAGCTAGCACAAACCGTGTTTGATTTAGAGTTCTAACTACATGTATCCATATAGGAGAAAACAGAGTGAAACCTCAAAATGAAAACGGTTACTGCAAACGAAGGGTTTAAACTAGAAGAACAAAATTTGGTTAGCCAAGTGACACTGATGTTCTGATCATTACCTGAAAGTATCATCAAGATTGGGTGATAAAGATTTGCTGAGATTCCAGGAAATTCGTAGTTTTTTGGAAGCTTGGCAAGCCCATTCAATGAAAGTGATTTTCGACAATCTCTGCTTTGGCTACATCAATAGCAAACAAACCATAGATATAGAACTTGGAACTACTTTATTTTGCCAAGTTTCAATAGCTAGCACAAACCGTGTTTGATTTAGAGTTCAAACTATATGTATCCATATAGGAGAAAACAGAGTGAAACCTAAAAATGAAAACGGTTACTGCAAACGAAGGGTTTAAAATAGAAGACCGAAATTTGGTGAGCCAACTGGGACTGGTGTACTGATCATTACCTGAAAGTATCATCAAGATTGGGTG
Organism: Ictidomys tridecemlineatus; assembly: GCF_052094955.1. NCBI lineage: Eukaryota > Metazoa > Chordata > Mammalia > Rodentia > Sciuridae > Ictidomys > Ictidomys tridecemlineatus. The sequence continues at coordinate 93,458 of NW_027521030.1, forward strand.
AAAAACCATTTTCTGACATTTCAGGAGATTCGTAGTTTTTTGGAAGCTGGACAAGACCTTTCAATGAAAGTGATTTTCAACAGTCTCTGCTTTGGGCTACATCAATAGCAAACAAACCATAGAAATAGAACTTAGAACTACTTTATTTTGCCAAGTTTCAAAAAGCTAGCACAAACCGTGTTTGATTTAGAGTTCCAACTACATGTATCCATATAGGAGAAAACTGAGTGAAACCTCAAAATGAAAACGGTTACTGCAAACGAACGGTTTTACCTAGAAAAACAAAATTTGGTTAGCCAAGTGGTACTGATGTACTGATCATTACCTTAAAGTACCATCAAGATTGGGTGAAAAACACTTGCTGAGATTCAAGGAGATTCGTAGTTTTTTGGAAGCTGGGCAAGCCCTTTCAATGAAAGTGATTTTCGCCAGTCTCTGCTTTGGGCTACATCAATAGCAAACAAACCATAGAAATAGAACTTGGAACTACTTTATTGTGCTAAGTTTCAAAGAGCTAGCAGAAACCGTGTTTGATTTAGAGTTCCAACTACGTTTATCCACATAGGAGAAAACAGAGTGAAACCTCAAAATGAAAATGGTTACTGCAAACGAACAGTTTAACCTAGAAGAACGAAATTTGGTGAGCCAAGTGGGACTCCTGTACTGATCATTAGCTGAAAGTATAATCAAGACTGGGTAAAAAAAAATTTGCTGAGATTTCAGGAAATTGGTAGTTTTTTGGAAGCTTGGCAAGCCCTTTCAAAGAAAGTGATTTTCGTCAGTCTCTGCTTTAGGCTACATCAATAGCAAACAAATCCTGAAGATAGAAATTGATACTACTTTATTGTACCAAGTTTCAAAGAGCTAGCACAAACCGTGATTGTTTTAGAGTTCCAACTACATGTATCCATATATAAGAAAACAGAGTGAAACCTCAAAATGGATATGGTTACTGCAAACGAACGGTTTAACCTAGAAGAACGAAATTTGGGTAGCCAAGTGGGACTGGTGTACTGATCATTACCTGAAAGTATCATCAATATTGGGTGAAAAAACATTTGCTGAGATTTTAGGAGATTTGTAGTTTTTTGGAAGCTGGGCAAGCCCTTTCAATGAAAGTGATTTTCACCAGTCTCTGCTTTGGGCTACATCAATAGCAAACAAACCATAGAGATAAAACTTGGAACTACTTTAAGGTGCCAAGTTTCAAAGAGCTAGCACAAACCGTGTTTGATTTAGAGTTCCAAATACATGTATCCGTATAGGATAAAACAGAGTGAAACCTCCAAATGAAAAAGGTTACTGCAAACAAACGGTTAACCTAGAAGAACAAAATTTGGTGAGCCAAGTGGGACTGAGGTACTGATCATTACCTGAAAGTATCATCAAGATTCGGTGAAAAACATTTGCTGAGATTCCAGGAGATTCGTAGTTTTTTGGAAGGTGGGCAAGCCCTTTCAATGAAAGTGATTTTCGCCAGTCTCTGCTTTGGGCTACATCAATAGCAAACAAACCATAGAGATAGAACTTGTAACTACTTTATTGTGCCAAGTTTCAAAAGAGCTAGCACAAACCGTGTTTGATTTAGAGTACCAACTACATGTATCCATATAGGAAAAAACGGAGTGAAACCTCAAAATGAATAGTGTTTCTGCAAACGAACGGTTTAGAATAGAAGACCGAAATTGGTGAGCCAAGTAAGACTGGTGTACTTATCATTACCTGAAAGTATCATCATGATTGGGTGAAAAAACTTTTTTTGAGATTTCAGGAGAATCCTAGTTTTTGGGAAGCTGGACAATCCCTTTCAATTAAAATGATTTTCACCAGTCCCTTCTTTGGGCTACATCAATAGCAAACAAACGATAGAAATAGAACTTGGAACTACTTTATTGTTCCAAGTTTCAAAGCGCTAGCACAAACCGTGTTTGATTTAGAGTTCCAAATACATGTATCCATATAGGAGAAAACTGAGAGAAACCTCAAAATGAAAACGGTTACTGCAAACGAACGCTTTTACCTAGAAGAAGAAAATTCGGTTAGCCAAGTGGGACAGATGTCCTGATCATTGCTAGAAAGTACCATCAAGATTGGGTGAAAAACATTTGCTGAGATTCCAGGAGATTAGTACTTTTTTGGAAGCTGGGCAAGCCCTTTCAAAGAAAGTGATTTTCTTCAGTCTCTACTTTAGGCTACATCAATAGCAAACAAAACATAGACATAGAAATTGGTACTACTTCATTGTACCAAGTTTCAAATAGCTAGCTGAAACCGTGATTGATTTAGAGTTCCAACTACATGTATCCATATAGGAGAAAACAGAGTGAAACCTCAAAATGAAAACAGTTACTAAAAAAGAAAGGTTTAACCTAGAAAAACAAAATTTGGTGAGCCAAGTGGGACTGATGTACTGATCATTACCTGAAAGTATCATCAAGATTGGGTGAAAAACATTTGCTGAGATTCCAGGAGATTCGTAGTTTTTTGGAAGCTGGGCAAGCCCTTTCAATGAAAGAGATTTTCGCCAGTCTCTGCTTTGGGCTACATCAATAGCAAACAATCCATAGAGATAGAACTTGGAACTACTTTATTGTGCCAAGTTTCAAAGAGCTAGCAGAAACCGTGTTTGATTTAGAGTTCCAACAACATGTATCCATATAGGAGAAAACAGAGTGAAACCTCAAAATGAAAACGGTTACTGCAAACGAACGGTTTAACCTAGAAGAACAAAATTTGTTGAGCCAAGTGGGACTGATGTAATGATCATTACCTGAAATTATCATCAAGATTGGGTGAAAAAGATTTGCTGAGATTCCAAGAGATTTGTAGTTTTTTGGAAGGTGGGCAAGGCCTTTCAATGAAAGTTATTTTCGACAATCTCTGCTTTGGGCTACATCAATAGCAAACAAACCATAGAGATAGAATTTAGAACTACTTTATTGTGCCAAGTTTCATTAGCTAGCCCAAACCGTGTTGGATTTATAGTTCCAACTACATGCATCCATATAGGTGAAAACTGAGTGAAACCTCAAAATGAAAACGGTTACTGCAAACGAACGGTTTAAAATAGAAGACCGAAATTTGGTGACCCAAGTGGGCCTGGTGTACTGATCATTACCTGAAAGTATCATCAATTTTTGGTGAAAAAAAGTTTTGCTGAAATTCCCAGAGATTCATAGTTTTTTGGAAGCTGGTCAAGCCCTTTCAATGAAAGTGATTTTTGCCAGTCTCTGCTTTGGGCTACATCAATAGCAAACAAACCATAGAGATCGAAATTGGAACTACTTTATTGTGTTACGTTTCAAAGAGCTAGCCAAACCGTGTTTGATTTAGAGTTCCAACTACATGTATCCATATAGGAGAAAACAGAGTGAAAAATCAAAATAAAAATGGTTACTGCAAACGAACGGTTTAGAATAGAAGAACAAAATTCGGTGAGCCAAGTGGGACTGGTGTACTGATCATTACCTGAAAGTATCATCAAGATTGGGTGAAAAAAGGTTTGATGAGATTTCAGGAGATTCGTAGTTTTTTGGAAGCTTGGCAAGCCCATTGAATGAAAGTGATTATCGCCAGTCTCTGCTTTGGGCTACATCAATACAAAACAAACCATAGAAATAGAACTTGGAACGACTTTATTGTGCCAAGTTTCAAAGAGCTAGCACAAACCGTGTTTGATTTAGAGTTCCAATTACATGTATCCATATAGGAGAAAACAGAGTGAAACCTCAAAATGAAAACGGTTACTGCCAACGAACGGTTTAACCTAGAAAAACGAAATTTGGTGAGCCAAGTTGGACTCGTGTACTGATCATTAGCTGAAAGTATAATCAAGAATGGGTAAAAAAAAAAATTTGCTGAGATTCCAGAAAATTCGTAGTTTTTTGGAAGCTGGGCAAGCCCTTTCAATGAAAGTGATTTTCGTCAGTCTCTGCTTTAGGCTATATCAATAGCAAACAAACCATAGAGATAGAAATTGGTACTACTTTATTGTACCAAGTTTCAAAGAGCTAACACAAACCGTGATTGATTTAGAGTCCGAACTACATGTATCCATATAGGAGAAAACAGAGTGAAACCTCAAAATGAAAACGTTTACTGCAAACGAACGGTTTAACCTAGAAGAAGGAAATTTGGTGAGCCAAGTGGGACTGGTGTAATGATCATTACCTGAAAGTATCATCAAGATTGGGTGAAAAAAATTTGCTGAGATTTCAGGAGATTCGTAGTTTTATGGAAGCTGGGCAAACCTTTTCAATGAAAGTGATTTTCACCAGTCTCTGCTTTGGGCTACATCAATAGCAAACAAACCATAGAGATAAAACTTGAAACGACTTTATTGTGCCAAGTTTCAAACACCTAGCACAAACCGTGTTTGAATTAGAGTTCTAACTACATGTATCCATATAGAAGAAAACAGAGTGAAACCTCAAAATGAAAACGGTTACTGCAAACCAACGGTTTAACCTAGAATAACAAAATTTGTTGAGCCACGTGGGACTGATGCACTAATCATTACCTTAAATTATCATCAAGATTGGGTGAAAAAGATTTGCTGAGATTCCAGGAGATTCGTAGGTTTTTGGAAGCTGGGCAAGCCTTTTCAATGAAAGTGATTTTCGACAATCTCTGCTTTGGGCTACATCAATAGCAAACAAACCATAGAGATAGAATTTGGAACTACTTTATTGTGCCAAGTTTCAATAGCTAGCCCAAACCGTGTTGGATTTAGAGTTCCAACTACATGCATCCATATAGGAGAAAACAGAGTGAAACCTCAAAATGAAAACGGTTACTGCAAACGAACGGTTTAGAATAGAAGACCGAAATTTGGTGAGCCAAGTGGGACTGATGTACTGATCATTACCTGAAAGTATCATCAAGATTGGGTGAAAAAAGATTTGCTGAGATTCCAGGAGATTCGTAGATTTTGGAAGCTGGGCAAGCCCTTTCAATGAAAGTGATTTTCACCAGTCTCTGTATTGGGCTACATCAATAGCAAACAAACCAAAGAAATAGAACTTGGGACTACTTTATTGTGCCAAGGTTCAAAGAGCTAGCCCAAACCGTGTTTGATTTAGAGTTCCAACTACATGTATCCATATAGGAGAAAACAGAGTGAAACCTCAAAATGAAAACGGTTACTGCAAAAAACGGTTTAACCTAGAAGAACAAAATTTGGTGAGCCAAGTGGGACTGATGTACTGATAATTACCTGAAAGTATCATCAAGATTGGGTGAAAAACATTTGCTTAGATTCCAGGAGATTCGTAGTTTTTTGGAAGCTGGACAAGCCCTTTCAATGAAAGTAATTTTCGCCAGTCTCTGCTTTGGGCTACATCAATAGCAAACAAACCATAGAAATAGAACTTGGAACTACTTTATTGTGCCAAGATTCATAGAGCTAGCACAAACCGTGTTTGATTTAGAGTTCTAACTACATGTATCCATATAGGAGAAAACAGAGTGAAACCTCAAAATGAAAACGGTTACTGCAAACGAAGTGTTTAAACTAGAAGAACAAAATTTGGTTAGCCAAGTGACACTGATGTTCTGATCATTACCTGAAAGTATCATCAAGATTGGGTGAAAAAGATTTGCTGAGATTCCAGGAAATTCGTAGTTTTTTGGAAGCTTGGCAAGCCCATTCAATGAAAGTGATTTTCGACAATCTCTGCTTTGGCTACATCAATAGCAAACAAATCATAGATATAGAACTTGGAACTACTTTATTGTGCCAAGTTTCAATAGCTAGCACAAACCGTGTTTGATTTAGAGTTCAAACTA
>NW_027521030.1:99444-140984 GCF_052094955.1 Ictidomys tridecemlineatus
TTTGTAGTTTTTTGGAAGCTAGGCAATCCCTTTCAATGAAAGTGATTTTCGCCAGTATCTGCTTTAGGCTACATCAATAGCAAACAAAGCATAGAGTTAGAACTTGGAACTACTTTATTGTGCCACGTTTCAAAGAGCTAGCAGAAATCGTGTTTGATTACGAGTTCCAACTGCATGTATCCATATAGGAGAAAACAGAGTGAAACCTCAAAATCTAAACGGTTACTGCAAACGAACGGTTTAACCTGGATGAACGAAATTTGGTGAGCCAAGTGAGATTGGTGTACTGATCATTACCTGAAAGTATCATCAAGATTAGGTGAAAAATGTTGCCGAGATTTCAGGAAACTCGTAGTTTTTTGGAAGCTTGGCAACCCCTTTCAATGAAAGTGATTTTCATTAGTCTCTGCTTGGGGCTACATCAATAGGAAACAAACCATAAAGATACAACTTAAAACTACTTTCAGATTCTCATAGTTTATTGGAAGCTTGGCAACCCCTTTCCATGGAAGTGATTCTCCTTAGTCTCTGCTTCGGGCTACATCAATAAGAAAGAGACCATAAAGACACAACTTAAAACTACTTTCTTGTGCCATGTTTCAAAGAGGTAGCATAAACCGTGCTTCATTTAGAGTTCCAACTGCATGTATCCATATTGAAGAAAACAGATTGAAACCTAAAATTGAAAACGGTTACTGCAAATGAACGGTTTAAACTAGAAGGACTAAATCTGTTGAGCCAAGTGGGATTCGTGTACTGATCATTACCTGAAAGTGTCATCAAGATTGGGTGAAAATATGTTGCTGAGATTACAGGAAACTCGTAGTTTTTTGGAAGCTTGGCAACCCCTTTCAATGAAAGTGATTTTCGTCAGTCTCTGATTTGGACTACATCAATAGGAAAAAAAAAACATAAAAATAGAACTTTAAACTAGATTCTTGTGCCAAGTTTGAAAGAGGTAGCACAAACCGTGCTTCATTTAGAGTTCCAACTGCATGTATCCATATTGAAGAAAACAGAGTGAAACCTAAAATTGAAAACGGTTACTGCAAACGAATGGTTTAAACTAGAAGGACTAAATCTGATGAACCAAGTGGTATTCGTGTACTGATCATTACCTGAAAGTTTCATCAGGATTGGGTGAAAATATGTTGCTGAGATTACAGAAAACTCGTAGTTTTTTGGAAGCTTGGCAACCCCTTTCAATGAAAGTGATTATCGTCAGTCTCTGCATGGTGCTACATCAATAGGAAACAAACCATAAAGATACAACTAGAAACTACTTCACTGTGCCAAGTTTCAAAGAGCGAGCAAAAACCGTGTTTGTTTTAGAGTTCCAACTATATCTATCCATATAGAAGAAAACAGAGTGGAACCTCAAAGTGAAAACGGTTACTGCAAACGAACGGTTTAAACCAGAAAAAACGAAACTTGGTGAGCCAAATTAGATTGGTGTACTGATCATTACCTGAAACTATCATCAAGATTGGGCAAAAAAACATTAGCTGAGATTTCACTAGATTCGTAGTTTTTTGGAAAATGGGAAAGCCCTTTCAATGAAAGTGATTTTTGCCAGTCTCTGCTTTGGGCTACATCAATGGCACACAAACCATAAATATAGAACTTGGAACTAATTTATTGTGCCAAGTTTCAAAGAGCTAGCACCAACCGTGTTTGATTTAGAGTTCCAACTACATGTATCCATATAGGATAAAACAGAGTGAAACCTCAAAATGAAAACGGTTACTGCAAACGAACGGTTTAACATAGAAGAACGAAATTTGGTGAGCCAAGTAGGACTGGTGTACTGATCATTACCTGAAAGTATCATGAAGTTTGGGTGAAAAAACCTTTGCTGTGATTCCAGGAGATTCGTAAGTTTTTCGAAGCTGGGCAAGCCGTTTCAATTAAAGTGATTTTCTCCAGTTTCTGCTTTTGGATACATCAATAGCAAACAAACCATAGAGATAGAACTTGGAATTACTTTATTGTGCCAATTTTCAAAGAGCTAGCAAAAACCGTGTTTGATTTAGAGTTCCAACTAAATGCATCCATATAGGAGAAAACAGTGTGAAACCTCAAAATGAAAACGGTTACTGCAAACTAACGGTTTGACCTACAATAACGAAATTTGGTGAGCCAAGTGTAACTGGTGTACTGATCATTACCTGAAAGTAACATCAAGATTGGGTGAAAAAACATTTGCTGAGATTCAAGGAGAATCCTAGTTTTTTGAAAGCTGGGCAAGCACTTTCATTTAAAGTGATTTTCGCCAGTCTCTGGGTTGGGCTACATGAATAGCACACAAACCATAGAGATAGAACTTGGAAATACTTTATTGTGCCAAGTTTCAAAGAGCTAGCACAAACCCTGTTTGATTTAGAGTTCCAACTACCTGTATTCATATAGGAGAAAACAGAGTGAAACCTCAAAATAAAAACGGTTACTGCAAACGAACGGTTTAACCTAGAAGAACGAAATTTGGTGAGCCAAGTGGGATTGGTGTACTAATCATTACCTGAAAGTATCATCCAGATTGGGTGAAATCACATTTGCTGAGATTTCAGGAGATTCGTAGTTTTTTGGAAGTTCTGCAAGCACTTTCAATGAAACTGATTTTCGAAAGTCTCTGCTTTTGGCTACATCAATAGCAAATAAACCATAAAGATAGAACTTAAAACTAATTTATTGTGCAAAGATTCAAATACCTAGCACAAACCGTGTTTGATTTAGAGTTCCTACTACATGTATCCATATAGGAGTAAACAGAGTGACACCTCAAATTAAAAACGGTTACTGCAAACGAACGGTTTAACCTAGAAAAACGAAATTTGATGAGCCAAGTGAGTTTGGTGTACTAATCATTACCTGAAAGTATCATCAAGATTGGGTGAATAAAATTTGCTGAGATTTCAGGAAATTCATAATTTTTTGGAAGTTGGGCAAGCCCTTTCAATGAAAGTGATTTTCACCAGTCTCTGCTTTGGGCTACATCAATAGGAAACAAACCATAGTGATAGAAATTGGAACTACTTTATTGTGCCTAATTTCAAAGAGCTAGCACAAACTGTGTTTGATTTAGAGTTTCAACTACATGTATCCATATAGGAGAAAACAGAGTGAAACCTCAAAATGAAAACGGTTACTGCAAACGAACGGTTTAGACTAGAAGAACGAAATTTGGTGAGCCAAGTGGGATTGGTGTACTGATCATTACCTGAAAGTATCATCAAGATTAGGTGAAAATAGTTTGCTGAGATTCCAGAAGACTCGTAGTTTTTGGGAAGCTGGGCAAGCCCTTTTAATGAAAGAGATTTTCGAAAGTCTCTACTTTGGGCTACATCAATAGCAAACAATCCATAGACATAGAACTTGGAACTAATTTATTTTGCCAAGTCTCACACAGCTAGCACAAACCGTTTTTGATTTAGAGTTCCAACTACATGTATCCATATAGGAGAAAACAGAGTGAAACATCAAAATGAAAATGGTTACTGCAAACGAAAGGTTTAACCTAGAAGTACGAAATTTTGTGAGCCAAGTCCGACTGGTGTCCTGATCATTACCTGAAAGTATCATCAAGATTGGGTGAAAAAACATTTGCTGAGATTTCAGGAGACTCGTAGTTTTTTGGAATCTGGGCAAGCCCCTTCAATGAAAGTGATATTCGAGAGTCTTGCAAACAAACCTTAGAGATAGAACCCGGAATTACATTATTGTGCCAAGTTTCAAAGAGCTAGCACAAACCGTGTTTGATTTAGAGTTCCAACTACATGTATCTATATAGGATAAAACAGAGTGAAACCTCAAATTGAAAACGGTTACTGAAAACAAACGGTTTTACCTAGAAAAACGAAATTTGGTGAGCCAAGAGGGATTGGTGTACTCTTCATTTCCTGAAAGTATCATCAAGACTGGGTGAAAAAATATTTGCTGAGATTCCAGGAGATTTGTAGTTTTTAGAAGCTGGGCAAGCCCTTTCAAGGAAAGTGATTTTCTCCAGTCTCTGCTTTGGGCTACATCAGTAGCAAACAAACGATAGAGAAAGAACTTGGAACTACTTTATTGTGCCAAGTTTCAAAAAGCTAGCACGAACCGTGTTTGATTTAGAGTTCTACCTAAATGTATCCATATAGGAGAAAACAGAGTGAAACCTCAAAATGAAAACGGTTACTGCAAAGCAACGGTTGAGATTAGAAGAACGAAATTTGGTGAGCCAAGTAGGACTGGTGTACAGATCATTACCTGAAAGTATCATCAAGATTGGGTGAAAAAACATTTGCTGAGATTCCAGGAGATTCGTAGCTTTTTGGAAGCTGGGCAAGCCCTTTCAATGAAAGTGATTTTCGCCAGTCTCTGCTTTAAGCTACATCAATAGCAAAGAAACCATAGAGATAGAACTTGGAACTACTTTATTGTGCCAAGTTTTTGAGAGCTAGCATAAACTGTGTTTTATTTAGAGTTCCAACTAAATGTATCCATAGAGGAGGTAACAGAGTGAAACCTCAAAATGAAAACGGTTACTGCAAACGAACGGTTTAACTTAGAAAAACAAAATTTGGTGAGCCAAGTGGAAGTGGTGTACTGATCATTACCTTAAAGTATCATCAAGATTTTGTAAAAAAACATTTGCTGAAATTCCAGGAGATTCGTAGTATTTTGGAAGCTGGGCAAGCCTATCAATGAAAGTGATTTTCGCCAGTCTCTGCTTTGGGCTACATCAATAGTAAAAAAACGATAGAGAAAGAACTTGGAACTACTATATTGTGCCAAGTTTCAAAGAGCTAGCCCAAACCGTGTTTGATTTAGAGTTCCAAATACATGTATCCATAAAGCAGAAAACAGAGTGAAACGTCAAAATGAAAACGGTTACTCCAAAAGAACGGTTTAACATAGAAAAACTAAATTTGGTGAGGCAAGTGGGACTGGTGTACTGATCATTACCTGAAAGTATCATCAAGATTGGGTAAAAAAACATTTGCTGAGATTTCAGAAGATTTGTAGTTTTTTGGAAGCTGGAAAAGCCCTTTCAATGAAAGTGATTTTCGCCAGTCTCTGCTTTGGGATACATCAATAACAAACAAACCATAGAGATAGAACTTGGAACTACTTTATTGTGCCAAGTTTCAAAGAGCTAGCAGAAACCGTGTTTGATTTAGAGTTCCAACTACATGTATCCATATAGGAGAAAACAGAGTGAAACCTCTCAATGTAAACGGTTACTGCAAACGAACGGTTTAACCTAGAAGAACGAAATTTGGTGAGCCAAGTGGCATTGGTTTACTAATCATTACCTGAAAGTATCATCAAGATTGGGTGAAAAAACATTTGCTGAGATTCCAGGTGATTCGTAGTTTTTTGGAAGCTGGGCAAGCTCTTTCAATGAAGGTGATTTTCGCCAATCACTGTTTTGTGCTAAACCAGTATCAAACAAACCATGGAGATAGAACTTGGAACTACTTTATTGTGCCAATCTTCAAAGAGCTAGCAGAAACCGTGTTTGAGTTAGAGATCCAACTACATGTATCCATATAGGAGAAAAGAGAGTGAAACTTCAAAATGAAACGGTTACTGTAAAAAAACGGTTTAACCTAGAAAAACGAAATTTGTTGAGGTAAGTGGGACTGGCGTACTGATCATTACCTGAAAGTATCATCAAGATTGGGTAAAAAAACATTTGCTGAGATTTAAGGAGATTCGTAGTTTTTTGGAAGCTGGGCAAGCCCTTTCTGTGAAAGTGATTTTCGCCAGTCTCTGCTTTGGGCTACATCAATAGCAAACAAACCATAGAGATAGAACTTGGAACTACTTTATTGTGCAAAGTTTCAAAGAGCTAGCAGAAACCGTGTTTGATTAGGTTCCAACTACATGTATTTATATAGGAGAAAACAGAGTGAAACCTCAAAATGTAAACGGTTACAGCAAACGAACGGTTTAACCTAGAAGAACAAAATTTGGTGAGCCAAGTGTCATTGGTTTACTAATCATTACCTGAATGTATCATCAAGATTGGGTGAAAAAACTTTTGCTGAGATTCCAGGTGATTCGTAGTTTTTTGGAACCTGGGCAAGCTCTTTCAATGAAGGTGATTTTCGCCAGTCTCTGGGTTGGGCTAAACCAATAGCAAACAAACCATAGAGATAGAACTAGGAACTACTTTATTGTGCCAAGTTTCAAAGAGCTAGAAGAAACCGTGTTTGATTTAGAGTTCCAACTACATGTATCCATATAGAAGAAAAGAGAGTGAAACCTCAAAATGAAAATGGTTACTGCAAACGAACGGTTTAACCTGGAAAAACGAAATTTGGTGAACCAATAGGGATTAGTGTACTGATCATTTCCTGAAAGTATCATCAAGACTGGGTGAAAAACATTTGCTGAGATTCCAGGGGATTCGTAGTTTTATGAAGCTGGGCAAGCCCTTTCAATGTGAGTGATTTTCGCCAGTCTCTGCTTTGGGCTACATCAATAGTAAACAAACGATAGAGAAAGAACTTGGAACTACTTTATTGTGCTAAGTTTCAAAGAGCTAGCAGGAACCATGTTTGATTTCAAGTTCTACCTACATGTATCCATATAGGAGCAAACAGAGTGAAACCTCAAAATGAAAACGGTTACTGCGAACGAACGGTTTAATGTAGAACGAAATTTTGTGAGCCAAGTGGAACTGGTGTAGTGATCATTCCCTGAAAGTATCATCAAGATTGGGTGAAAAAACATTTGCTGAGATTCCAAGAGATTCGTAGTTTTTTGGAAGCTGGGCAAGCCCTTTCAATGAAAGTGATTTAGGCCAGTCTGTGCTTTGGACTACAGCAATAGCAAACAAACCATAGAGATAGAACTTGGAACTACTTTATTGTGCCAAGTTTCAAAGAGCTAGAACAAACCGTGTTTGATTTAGAGTTCCAACTACATGTATCCATATTGGATAAAACAGACTGAAACCTCAAAATGAAAACGATTACTGCAAACGAACGGTTTAACCTAGAAGATCGATATTTGGTGAGCCAAGTGAGATGTGTTCTGATCATTACCTGAAAGTATCATCAAGATTGGGTGAAAAAACATTTGCTGAGATTTAAGAAGATTCGTAGTTTTTTGGAAGCTGGGCAAGCACTTTCAATGAAAGTGATTTTCGCAAGTCTCACCTTTGGGCTACATCAATAGCAAACAAACCATAGAAAAGAACTTGGAACTACTTTATTGCGCCAAGTTTCAAAGAGCTAGCACAAACCGTGTTTGATTTAGAGTTCCAAATACATGTATCCATATAGAAGAAAACAGAGTGAAACCTCAAATTGAAAACAGTTACTGCAAACGAACGGTTTAACCTAGAAGAACGAAATTTGGTGAGCCAAGTGGGACTGGTGTACTGATCATTACCTGAAAGTATCATGAAGTTGGGGGAAAAAACATTTGCTGAGATTCCAGAAGATTCGTAGTTTTTTGGAAGCTGGGGAAGCCATTTCAATGAAAGTGATTATTGCCAGTCTCTGCTTTGGGCTACATCAATAGCAAACAAACCATAGACATAGAACTTGGAACTACTTTATTGTGCCAAGTTCAAAGAACTAGCACAAACCGTGTTTGATTTAGAGTTCCAACTAAATGTATCCATATAGGAGAAAACAGAGTGAAACCACAAAATGAAAACGGTTAATGCAAAAGAACGGTTTAACCTAGAAGAACAAAATTTGTTGAGCCAAGTTGTACTGGTGTACTGATCATTACCTTAAAGTATCATCAAGATTGGGTGAGAAAACATTTGTTGAGATTTTAGGATATTCATAGTTTTTTTGAAGGGGGGCAAGCCCTTTAAAAGAAAGTGATTTTCGCCAGTCTCTGATTTGGGCTACACCAATAGCAAACAAACCATAGAGATAGGACTTGGAACGACTTTATTGTGCCAACTTTCAAAGAGCTAGCAAAAACAGTGTTTTATTTAGAGTTCCAACTACATGTATCCATATAGGAGAAAACAGAGTGAAACCTCAAAATAAAAACAGTTACAACAAACGAACGGATTAACCTAGAAGAACGAAATTTGGTGAGCCAAGTGGCACTGGTTTATTGATCATTACTTGAAAGTATCATCAACATTGGGTGAAAAAAACATTTGCTAAGATTCCAGGAGATTCGAACATTTTGGAAGCTGGGCAAGCCCTTTCAATGAAAATGATTTTCGCCAGTCTCGGCTTTGGGCTACATCAATAGCAAACAAACCATAGATAGAGAACATGAAACTACTTAATTGTGCAAAGATTCAAAGAGCTAGCACAAACTGTGTTTCATTTGGAGTTCCAACTACATGTATCTATATAGAAGAAAACAGAGTGTAACCTTAAAATGAAAACGGTTACTGCAAAGGAACAGTTTAACATAGAAGAACGAAATTTGGTGAGCCAAGTGGGACTGCTGTACTAATCATTACCTGAAAGAATCATAAAGATTTGGTGAAAAAACGTTTGCTGAGATTTCAGGAGATTCGTAGTTTTTGGAATCAGTGCAAGCCCTTTCAATGAAAGTGATTTTTGCGAGTCTCTGCTTTGGGCTACATCAATAGCAAAATAACAATAGAGAAGAACTTGGAACTACTTTATTGTGCCTAGTTTCAAAGAGCTAGCACAAACCGTGTTTGATTTAGAGTTCTAACTTCATGTATCCATAAAGGAGAAAACAGAGTGAAACCTGAAAATGAAAACGGTTACTGCAAAAAAACGGTTTAACATAGAAGAACAAAATTTGGTGAGCCAAGTGGGACTGCTGTACTGATCATTACCTGAAAGAATCATAAAGGTTTGGTGAAAAAACATTTGCTGAGATTTCAGGAGATTCATAGTTTTTTGGAATCAGTGCAAGCCCTTTCAATGAAAGTGATTTTCGCAAGTATATTCTTTGGGCTAAATCAAGCAAAATAAGAATAGAGAAGAACTTGGAACTACTTTATTGTGCCTAGTTTCAAAGAGCTAGCACAAACCGTATTTGATTTAGAGGTCCAACTACATGTATTCATATAGAAAAAAACAGATTAAGAACTCAAAATTAAAACGGTCAATGCAAACGAACAGTTTAACCTAGAAGAACGAAATTTGGTGAGCCAAGTGGGACTGTTGTACTGATCATTACCTGAAAGTATTATGAAGTTTGGGTGAAAAAACATTTGCTGAGATTCCAGGAGATTCATAGTTTTTTGAAAGCTGAGCAAGCCCTTTCAATGAAAGTGATTTTCGCCAGTCTCTGCTTTGGGCTACATCAATAGCAAACAAACCATAGAGGTAGAACTTGGAACTACTTTATTGTGCCAATTTTCAAACAGCTAGCACAAACCGTGTTTGATTTAGAGTTTCAACGACATGTATCCATACAGGAGAAAAGAGAGTGAAACCCCAAAATAAAATGGGTAACTGCAAACAAACTGTTTAACCTAGAAGAACAAAATTTGGTGAGCCATGTAAGATTGGTGTCCTGATTATTACCTGACAGAATCATCAAGATTGGGTGAAAAAATATTTGCTGAGATTCCAGGAGATTCGAAGTTTTTTGGAAGCTGGGCAAGACCTTTAAATGAAAGTGATTTTCGCCAGTCTCTGCTTTGGGCTACATCAATAGCAAACAAACCATAGAGATAGAACTTGGAACTACTTTATTGTGCAAAGTTTCAAAGAGCTAGCACAAACCATGTTTGATTTAGTGTTCCAATTACATGTATCCATATAAGAGAAAGCACAATGAAACCTCAAAATGAAAACGGTTAGTGCAAACGAAAGGTATAACCTAGAAGAACAACGAAATTTGGTGAGCCAAGTGAGACTGATGTACTGATTGTTACCTAAAAGTATCATCAAGATTGGGTAAAAAACATTTTCTGAGATTTCAGGAGATTCGTAGTTTTTTGGAAGCTGGGCAAGCCCTTTCAATGAAAGTGATGTTCGCCAGTCTCTGCTTAGGGCTACATCAATAGAAAACAAACCATAGAGACAGAACATGGAACTACTTTATTGTGCCACGTTTCAAAGAGCTAGAACAAACCCTGTTTGATTTAGAGTTCCAACTACATGTATTCATATAGGAGAAAACAGAGTGAAACCTCAAAATGCAAACGGTTACTGCGAATGAACCGTTTAACCTAGAAGAACGAAATTTTGTTAGCCAAGTGGGATTGGCGTACTGATCATTGCCAGAAAGTATCATTGAGGTTGGGTGAAAAAGTTTTGGCTGATATTTCAGTCCACTCGTAGTTTTTTGGAAGCTTGGCAACCCCTTTCCATGAAAGTGATTCTCCCCAGTCTCTGCTTAGGGCTAACTCAACAGCAAACAAACGATAGAGATAGAACTTGAAACTGCTTTATTGTGACAAGTTTGAAAGAGCTAGCACAAACCGTGTTTGATTTAGAGTTCCAAATACATGTATCCGTATAAAAGGAAACAGAGTGAAACCTCAAAATGAAAACGGTTACTGCAAACGAACGGTTTAATCTGAAAGAACGAAATTTGGTGAGCCAAGTGGGATTGCTGAACTGATCGTTCCTTGAAAGTATCATCAAGATTGGGTGAAAAAGTGTTTGCTGAAATTTCAGGCAACTCGTAGTTTTTTGGAAGCTTGGGAACCCCTTTCCATAGAAGTGATTCTCGCAAGTCTCTGCTTAGGGCTACATCAACAGCAAACAAACCATCGAGATAGAACATGAAACTGCTTTATTGTGTCAAGTTTCAAAGAGCTAGCACAAACCGTGTTTGCTTTAGAGTTCCAAATACATGTATCCGTATTGGAGAAAACAGAGTGAAACATCAAAATGAAAACGGTTACTGCAAACGAACGGTTTAACCAAGAAAAGAAATTTGGTGAGCCAAGTGGGAATGGTGAACTGATGGCTACATGAAAGTATCATCAAGATTGGGTGAAAAACTGTTTGCTGAGATTTCAGGCAACTCGTAGTTTTTTGGAAACTTGGCAACCCCTTTCCATGAAAGTGATTCTCCCCTGTCTCCGCTTAGTGCTACATACACAGCAAACAAACCATAGAGATAGAACTTGAAACTGCTTTTTTGTGTCAAGTTTCAAAGAGCTAGCACAAACCGTGTTTGATTAAGAGTTTCAAATACATGTATCCATATAGGAGAAAACAAAGGAAACCTCAAAATGAAAACGGTTACTACAAAAGTACGGTTTAACCTAGAAGAACGAAATTTGGTGAGCCAAGTGGGATGGGTGTACTGATCATTCCCTGAAAGTATCATCGAGATTGGGTGAAAAAGTGTTTGCTGAGATTAAAGGCAACTCGTACTTTTTTGGAAGCTTGGCAACCCGTTTACATGAAAGTGATTCTCCCCAATCTCTTCTTAGGGTTACATCAACAGAAAACAAACCATAGAGATAGAAATTGAGACTGCTTTATTGTGTCAAGTTTCAAAGAAGTAGCACAAACCGTGTTTGATTTAGAGTTCTAAATACATGTATCCGTATAGGAGAAAACAGAGTGAAACCTCAAAATGAAAACGGTTACTGCAAATGAACGGTTTCACCTAGAAGAACAAAATTTGGTGAGCCTAGTGGGATTGGTGTTCTGATCATTCACTGAAAGTATCATCGTGATTGGGTGAAAAAGTGTTTGCTGAGATTTCAGGAAACTTGTAGTTTTTTTGAATCTTGGCAACCCCTTTCCATGAAAGTGATTCTCCCCAGTCTCTGCTTAGGGCTACATTAATAGCAAACAAACCACAGAGATACAACGTGAAACTGCTTTATTGTGTCAAGTTTCAAAGAGCTAGCACAAACCGTGTTTGATTTAGAGTTTTAAATACATGTATCTGTATAGGAGAAAACAGAGTTAAACCTCAAAATGAAAACAGCTACTGCAAACGAAGGGTTAACCTAGAAGAATGAAATTTGGTGAGCCAAGTGGGATTGGTGTACTGATCATTCCCGAATGTATCATAAAGATTGGGTGAAAACGTGTTTGCTGAGATTTCAGGCAATTGTAGATTTTTGGAAGCGTGGCAACCCTTTTCCATGAAAGTGATTTTTGCCAGTCTCTGCTTAGGGCTACATCATCAACAAACAAACCATAGAGATAGAAATTGAAACTGCTTTATTGTGTGAAGTTTCAAAGAGCTAGCACAAACCGTGTTTGACTTAGAGTTCCAAAGACATGTATCTGTATAGGAGAAAACAGAGTGAAACCTCAAAATGAAAATGGTTACTGCAAACGAACGGTTTAACCTAGAAGAACGAAATTTGGTGAGCCTAGTGGGATTGGTGTACTAATCATTCGCTTAAAGTATCATCTAGATTGGGTGAAACAGGGTTTGTTGTGATTTCAGGCAATTCGTAGTTTTTTGGAAGCTTTGCAACCCCTTTCCATGAAAGTGATTCTCGCCAGTCTCTGCTTAGGGCTACATTAATGGCAAACAAACCACAGAGATACAACGTGAAACTGCTTTATTGTTTCAAGTTTCAAACAGCTAGCACAAACCGTGTTTGATTTAGAGTTCAAAATACATGTATCCCATTAGGAGAAAAACAGAGTGAAACCTCAAAATGAAAATGGTTACTGCAAACGAACGATTTAACCTAGAAGAACAAAATTTGGTGAGCCAAGAGAAATGGGTGTACTGATCATTTCCTGAAAGTATCATCAAGATTGGGTGAAAAAGTGTTTGCTGAGATTTCAGGAAACTCGTAGTTTTTTGGAATCTTGGCAACCCCTTTCCATGAAAGTGATTCTCGCCAGTCTCTGCTTAGGGCTACATCAACAGCAAACAAACCATAGAAAAAGAACATGAAACTGCTTTATTGTGTCAAGTTTGAAAGAGCTAGCACAATTCGTGTTTTATTTAGAGTTCCAAATACATGTATCTGTATAGGAGAAAACAGAGTGAAACCTCAAAATGAAAACGGTTACTGCAAACGAACTGTTTAACCTAGAAGAACGAAATTTGGTGAGCCAAGTGGGATTGGTGTACTGATCATTCCCTGAAAGTATCATCAAGATTGGGTGAAAAAGTGTTTTCTGAGATTTCAGGCAACTCGTAGTTTTTTGGAAGCTTGGCAACCCTTTTCCATGAAAGTGATTCTCGCCAGTCTCTGCTTAGGGCTACATCAACAGCAAACCAACCATAGAAATTAGAACTTGAAACTGCTTTATTGTGTGAACTTTCAAAGAGCTAGCACAAACCGTGTTTGACTTAGACTTCCAAATACATGTATCCGTATAGGAGAAAACAGAGTGAAACCTCAAAATGAAAACGGTTACTGCAAACGAACGGTTTAACCTAGAAGAACAAAATTTGGTGAGCCAAGTGGGATTGGTGTACTGATCATTGCCTGAATGTATCATGGAGATTGGGTGAAAAAGTGTTTGCTGAGATTTCAAGCAACTCATAGTTTTTTGGAAGCTTGGCAACCCCTTTCCATGAAAGTGATTCTCGCCAGTCTCTGCTTAGGCCTACAACAGTAGCAAACAAACCATAGAAAAAGAACTTGAAATTGCTTTGTTGTGTCAAGTTTCAAAGAGCTGGCACAATTCGTGTTGGATTTAGAGTTCCAAATACATGTATCCATATAGGAGAAAACGGAGTGAAACCTCAAAATGAAAACGGTTACTGCAAACGAACGGTTTAACCAAGAAGAACGAAATTTGGTGAGCCAAGTGGGATTGGTGTACTGATCATTGCCTGAAAGAATCATCAAGATTGTGTGAAAAATTGTTTTCTGAGATTTCAGGCCACTCGTAGTTTTTTTGAATCTTGGCAACCCCTTTCCATGAAAGTGATTCGAGCCAGTCTCTGCTTAGGGCTACATCAACAGCAAACAAACCCTAGAGACAGAACTTGAAACTGCTTTATTGTGTCAAGTTTCAAACAGCTAGCACAAACCGTGTTTGATCTAGAGTTCCAAATACTTGTATCCGTAGAGGAGAAAACAGAGTGAAACCTAAAAATGAAAACGGTTACTGCAAACGTACGGTTTAACCTAGAAGAACGAAATTTGGTGAGCCAAGTGGGATTGGTGTACTGATCATTCCCTGAATGTATCATGGAGATTGGGTGAAAAAGTGTTTCCTGAGATTTTAAGCAACTGGTAGTTTTTTGAAAGCTTGGCAATCCGTTTCTATGTAAGTGATTCTCGCAAGTCTCTGCTTAGAGCTACATCAACAGCAAACAAACCATACAGATCGAACTTGAAACTGCTTTATTGTGTCAAGTTTCAAAGAGCTAGCACAAACCGTGTTTGATTTAGAGTTCCAAATACATGTATCCCGATAGGAGAAAACAGAGTGAAACCTCAAAATGAAACCGGTTACTGCCAACGAATGGTTTAACCTAGACGAACGAAATTTGGCGAGCCAAGTGGGCTTGATGTACTGATCATTACCTGAAAGTATCATCAAGATTGGGTAAAAAGGTGTTTGCTGAGATTTCAGGCAACTCGTAGTTTTTTGGAAGCTTGGCAGGCCCTTTCCATGAGAGTGATTCTCGCCAGTCTTTGCTTAGGGCTACATCAACAGCAAACAAACCATAGAGATAGAACTTGAAACTGCTTTATTGTGTCAAGTTTCAAAGAGCTAGCACAAACCGTGTTTGATTTGGAGTTCCAAATACATGTATTTATATAGGAGAAAACAGAGTAAAACCTCAAAATGAAAACGGTTAATGCAAACGAACGGTTTAACCTAGAAGAACGAAATTTGGTGAGCCAAGTGGGATTGGTGTACTGATCATTCCCTGAAAGTATCATCAAGATTGGGTGAAAAAGTGTTTGCTGAGATTTCAGGCCACTAGTAGTTTTTTGGAATCTTGGCAAACCCTTTTCATGAAAGTGATTCTCGCCAGTCTCTGCTTAGGGCTACATCAATAGCAAACAAACCATAGAGATAGAAGTTGAACTTCTTTATTGTGTCAAGTTTCAAAGAGCTAGCACAAATCGTGTTTGATTTAGAGTTCCAAATACATGTATCCCTATAGGAGAAAACAGAGTGAAACCTCAAAATGAAAACGGTTACTGCAAACGAACGGTTTAACCTACAAAAACGAAATTTGATGAGCCAAGTGGGATTGGTGTACTGATCATTCCCTGAAAGTATCATCAAGATTGGGTGAAAAAGTGTTTGCTGAGATTTCAGGCCACTCGTAGTTTTTTGGAATCTTGGCAACCCCTTTCCATGAAAGTGATTCTCCCCAGTCTCTGCTTAGGGCTACATCAAAAGCAAACAAACCATTGAGATAGAACTTGAAACTTCTTTATTGTTTCATGTTTCAAAGACCTAGCACAAACCGTCTTTTATTTAGAGTTCCAAATACATGTATTTCTATAGGAGAAAACAGAGTGAAACCTCAAAATGAAAACAGTTACTGCAAATGAACGGTTTAACCTAGAAAAACGAAATTTGGTGAGCCTAGTGGGATTGGTGTACTGATCATTCCCTGAAAGTATCATCGAGATTGGGTGAAAAAGTGTTGGCTGAGATCAGGCCACTCATAGTTTTTTGGAATCTTGGCAACCCCTTTTCATGAAAGTTATTCTCCCCAGTCTCTGCTTAGGGCTAAATCAACAGCAAACAAACCATATAGATAGAACTTGAAACTGCTTTATTGTGACAAGTTTCAAAGAGCTAGCACAAACCGTGTTTGATTTAGAGTTCCAAATACATGTATCCGTATACGAGAAAACAGAGTGAAACCTCAAAATGAAAACGGTTACTGCAAACGAACGGTTTAACCTGAAAGAAGGAAATTTGGTGAGCCAAGTGGGATGGCAGAACGGATCGTTCCCTGAAAGTATCATCAAGATTGGGTGAAAAAGTGTTTGCTGAGATTTCAGGCAACTCGTAGTTTTTTGGAAACTTGGCAACCTCTTTCCATGAAAGTGATTCTCGCCAGTCTTTGCTTAGGGCTACATCAACAGCAAACAAACCATAGAAAAAGAACTTGAAACTGCTTTGTTGTGTAAAGTTTCAAAGAGCTAGCACAATTCGTGTTTGATTTAGAGTTCCAAATACATGTATCCGTATAGGAGAAAACAGAGTGAAACCTCAAAATTAAAACGGTTATTGCAAACGAACGGTGTAACCTAGAAGAACGAAATTTGGTGAGCCAAGTGGGATTGTTGTACTGATCAGTCCCTGAAAGTATCATCAAGATTGGGTGAAAAAGTGTTCGCTGAGATTTCAGGCCACTCGTAGTTTTTTGAATCTTGGCAACCCATTTCCATGAAAGTGATTCTCGCCAGTCTCTGCTTAGGGCTACATTAAGAGAAAACAAACCATTGAGATAGAACTTGAAACTTCTTTATTTTGTCATGTTTCAAAGACCTAGGACAAACCGTGTTTGATTTGGAGGTCCAAATACATGTATCCGTATAGGAGAAAACAGAGTGAAACCTCAAAATGAAAACGCTTACTGCAAATGAACTGTTTAACCTAGAAAAACGAAATTTGGTCAGCCTAGTGGGATTGGTGTACTGATCATTCCCTGAAAGTATCATCGAGATTGGGTGAAAAAGTGTTTGCTAAGATTTCAAGCAACTCGTAGTTTTTTGGAAGCCTGGCAACCCCTTTCCATGAAAGTGATTCTCACCA
Source organism: Ictidomys tridecemlineatus (assembly GCF_052094955.1). Taxonomy (NCBI): domain Eukaryota; kingdom Metazoa; phylum Chordata; class Mammalia; order Rodentia; family Sciuridae; genus Ictidomys; species Ictidomys tridecemlineatus. The sequence continues at coordinate 116,022 of NW_027521030.1, forward strand.
GTCTCTACTTAGGGCTACATCAACAGCAAACAAACCATAGAAAAAGAACTTGAATTTGCTTTGTTGTGTCAAGTTTGAAAGAGCTAGCACAATTCGTGTTGGATTTAGAGTTCCAAATACATGTATCCGTATAGGAGAAAACAGATTGAAACCTCAAAATGAAAACGGTTACTGCAAACGAACGGTTTAACCTAGAAGAACGAAATTTGGTGAGCCAAGTAGGATGGGTGTACTGATCATTCCCTGAAGGTATCATCAAGATTGGGTGAAAAAGTGTTTGCTGAGATTTCAGGCAACTCGTAGTTTTATGGAATCTTGGCAACCCCTTTCCATGGAAGTGATTCTCGCCAGTCTCTGCTTAGGGCTACATCAACAGCAAACAAACCATAGAAAAAGAACTTGAAACTGCTTTGTTGTGTCTAGTTTCAAAGAGCTAGCACAAACTGTGTTTTATTTAGAGTTTCAAATACATGTATCCGTATAGGAGAAAACAGAGTGAAACCTCAAAATGAAAATGGTTACTGCAAACGAACGGTTTAACCTAGAAGAACGAAACTTTGGTGAGCCAAGTAGTATTGGTGTACTGATCATTCCCTGAAAGTATCATCAAGATTGTGTGAAAAAGTGTTTTCTGAGATTTCAAGCCACTCGTAGTTTTTTGGAATCTTGGCAACCCCTTTCCATGAAAGTGATTTGCGCCAGTGTCTGCATAGGGCTACATCAACAGCAAAGAAACCCTAGAGATAAAACTTAAAACTGCTTTATTGTGTCAAGTTTCAAAAGCTAGCACAAACCGTGTTTGATTTAGAGTTCCAAATACATGTATCCGTATAGGAGAAAACAGAGTGAAACCTCAAAATGAAAACGGTTACTGCAAACGAACGGTTTAACCTAGAAGAACGAAATTTGGTGAGCCAAGTGAGATTGGTGTACTGATCATTCTCTGAATGTATCATGGAGATTGGGTGAAAAAGTGTTTGCTGAAATTTCAAGCAACTCGTAGTTTTTTGGAAGCTTGGCATCCCCTTTCCATGAAAGTGATTCTCGCCAGTCTCTGCTTAGGGCTACATCAACAGCAAACAAACCATAGAAAAAGAACTTGAATTTGCTTTGTTGTGTCAAGTTTCAAAGAGCTAGCACAATTCGTGTTGGATTTAGAGTTCCAAATACATGTATCCGTATAGGAGAAAACAGATTGAAACCTCAAAATGAAAACGGTTACTGCAAACGAACGGTTTAACCTAGAAGAACGAAATTTGGTGAGCCAAGTGGGATGGGTGTACTGATCATTCCCTGAAGGTATCATCAAGATTGGGTGAAAAAGTGTTTGCTGAGATTTCAGGCAACTCGTAGTTTTATGGAATCTTGGCAACCCCTTTCCATGAAAGTGATTCTCGCCAGTCTCTGCTTAGGGCTACATCAACAGCAAACAAACCATAGAAAAAGAACTTGAAACTGCTTTGTTGTGTCTAGTTTCAAAGAGCTAGCACAATTCGTGTTTATTTAGAGTTCCAAATACATGTATCTGTATAAGAGAAAACAGAGTGAAACCTCAAAATGAAAACGGTTACTGCAAACTAACTGTTTAACCTAGAAGAGCGAAATTTTGTGAGCCAAGTGGGATGGTGTACTGATCATTCCCTGAAAGTATCATCAAGATTGTTTGAAAAAGTGTTTTCGGAGATTTCAGGCCACTCGTAGTTTTTTTGAATCTTGGCAACCCCTTTCCATGAAAGTGATTCGCGCCAGTGTCTGTTTAGGGCTACATCAACAGCAAACAAACCCTGGAGATAAAACTTGAAACTGCTTTATTGTGTCAAGTTTCAAACAGCTAGCACAAACCGTGTTTGATTTAGAGTTCCAAATACATGTGTCCATATAGGAGAAAACAGAGTGAAACCTCAAAATTAAAACGGTTACTGGAAACGAACGGTTTAACCTAGAAAAACGAAATTTGGTGAGCCAAGTGGGATGGGTGTACTGATCATTCCCTGAAAGTATCATCAAGATTGGGTGAAAAAGTGTTTGCTGAGATTTCAGGCAACTCGTAGTTTTTTGGAATCTTGGCAACCCCTTTCCATGAAAGTGATTCTCGCCATTCTCTGCTTAGGGCTACATCAATAGAAAACAAACCATAGAGATAGAAGTTAAAACTTCTTTATTGTGTCAAGTTTCAAAGAGCTAGCACAAATCGTGTTTGATTTAGAGTTCCAAAGACATGTATCCCTATAGGAGAAAACAGAGTGAAACCTCAAAATGAAAACGGTTACTGCAAACGAACGGTTTAACCTACAAGAACGAAATTTGATGAGCCAAGTGGGATTGGTGTACTGATCGTTCCCTGAAAGTATCATCAAGATTGGGTGAAAAAGTGTTTGCTGAGATTTCAGGCCACTCGTAGTTTTTTGGAATCTTGGCAACCCCTTTCCATGAAAGTGATTCTCCCCAGTCTCTGCTTAGGGCTACATCAAAAGCAAACAAACCATTGAGATAGAACTTGAAACTTCTTTATTGTTTCATGTTTCAAAGACCTAGCACAAACCGTCTTTTATTTAGAGTTCCAAATACATGTATTCCTATAGGAGAAAACAGAGTGAAACCTCAAAATGAAAACAGTTACTGCAAACGAACGGTTTAACCTAGAAGAACAAAATTTGGTGAGCCAAGTGGGATTGGTGTACTGATCATTGCCTGAATGTATCATGGAGATTGGGTGAAAAAGTGTTTGCTGAGATTTCAAGCAACTCATAGTTTTTTGGAAGCTTGGCAACCCCTTTCCATGAAAGTGATTCTCGCCAGTCTCTGCTTAGGCCTACAACAGCAGCAAACAAACCATAGAAAAAGAACTTGAAATTGCTTTGTTGTGTCAAGTTTCAAAGAGCTGGGACAATTCGTGTTGGATTTAGAGTTCCAAATACATGTATCCATATAGGAGAAAACGGAGTGAAACCTCAAAATGAAAACGGTTACTGCAAACGAACGGTTTAACCAAGAAGAACGAAATTTGGTGAGCCAAGTGGGATTGGTGTACTGATCATTGCCTGAAAGAATCATCAAGATTGTGTGAAAAATTGTTTTCTGAGATTTCAGGCCACTCGTAGTTTTTTTGAATCTTGGCAACCCCTTTCCATGAAAGTGATTCGAGCCAGTCTCTGCTTAGGGCTACATCAACAGCAAACAAACCCTAGAGATAGAACTTGAAACTGCTTTATTGTGTCAAGTTTCAAACAGCTAGCACAAACCGTGTTTGATCTAGAGTTCCAAATACTTGTATCCGTAGAGGAGAAAACAGAGTGAAACCTAAAAATGAAAACGGTTACTGCAAACGTACGGTTTAACCTAGAAGAACGAAATTTGGTGAGCCAAGTGGGATTGGTGTACTGATCATTCCCTGAATGTATCATGGAGATTGGGTGAAAAAGTGTTTCCTGAGATTTTAAGCAACTGGTAGTTTTTTGAAAGCTTGGCAATCCGTTTCTATGTAAGTGATTCTCGCAAGTCTCTGCTTAGAGCTACATCAACAGCAAACAAACCATACAGATCGAACTTGAAACTGCTTTATTGTGTCAAGTTTCAAAGAGCTAGCACAAACCGTGTTTGATTTAGAGTTCCAAATACATGTATCCCAATAGGAGAAAACAGAGTGAAACCTCAAAATGAAACCGGTTACTGCCAACGAACGGTTTAACCTAGACGAACGAAATTTGGCGAGCCAAATGGGCTTGATGTACTGATCATTACCTGAAAGTATCATCAAGATTGGGTAAAAAGGTGTTTGCTGAGATTTCAGGCAACTCGTAGTTTTTTGGAAGCTTGGCAGGCCCTTTCCATGAAAGTGATTCTCGCCAGTCTTTGCTTAGGGCTACATCAACAGCAAACAAACCATAGAGATAGAACTTGAAACTGCTTTATTGTGTCAAGTTTCAAAGAACTAGCACAAACCGTGTTTGATTTGGAGTTCCAAATACATGTATTTATATAGGAGAAAACAGAGTAAAACCTCAAAATGAAAACGGTTAATGCAAACGAACGGTTTAACCTAGAAGAACGAAATTTGGTGAGCCAAGTGGGATTGGTGTACTGATCATTCCCTGAAAGTATCATCAAGATTGGGTGAAAAATTGTTTGCTGAGATTTCAGGCCACTAGTAGTTTTTTGGAATCTTGGCAAACCCTTTTCATGAAAGTGATTCTCGCCAGTCTCTGCTTAGGGCTACATCAATAGCAAACAAACCATAGAGATAGAAGTTGAAACTTCTTTATTGTGTCAAGTTTCAAAGAGCTAGCACAAATCGTGTTTGATTTAGTGTTCCAAATACATGTATCCCTATTGGAGAAAACAGAGTGAAACCTCAAAATGAAAACGGTTACTGCAAACGAACGGTTTAACCTACAAAAACGAAATTTGATGAGCCAAGTGGGATTGGTGTACTGATCATTCCCTGAAAGTATCATCAGGATTGGGTGAAAAAGTGTTTGCTGAGATTTCAGGCCACTCGTAGATTTTTGGAATCTTGGCAACCCCTTTCCATGAAAGTGATTCTCCCCAGTCTCTGCTTAGGGCTACATCAAAAGCAAACAAACCATTGAGATAGAACTTGAAACTTCTTTATTGTTTCATGTTTCAAAGACCTAGCACAAACCGTCTTTTATTTAGAGTTCCAAATACATGTATTCCTATAGGAGAAAACAGAGTGAAACCTCAAAATGAAAACAGTTACTGCAAATGAACGGTTTAACCTAGAAAAACGAAATTTGGTGAGCCTAGTGGGATTGGTGTACTGATCATTCCCTGAAAGTATCATCGAGATTGGGTGAAAAAGTGTTGGCTGAGATCAGGCCACTCATAGTTTTTTGGAATCTTGGCAACCCCTTTTCATGAAAGTGATTCTCCCCAGTCTCTGCTTAGGGCTAAATCAACAGCAAACAAACCATATAGATAGAACTTGAAACTGCTTTATTGTGACAAGTTTCAAAGAGCTAGCACAAACCGTGTTTGATTTAGAGTTCCAAATACATGTATCCGTATACGAGAAAACAGAGTGAAACCTCAAAATGAAAACGGTTACTGCAAACGAACGGTTTAACCTGAAAGAAGGAAATTTGGTGAGCCAAGTGGGATGGCAGAACGGATCGTTCCCTGAAAGTATCATCAAGATTGGGTGAAAAAGTGTTTGCTGAGATTTCAGGCAACTCGTAGTTTTTTGGAAACTTGGCAACCTCTTTCCATGAAAGTGATTCTCGCCAGTCTTTGCTTAGGGCTACATCAACAGCAAACAAACCATAGAAAAAGAACTTGAAACTGCTTTGTTGTGTAAAGTTTCAAAGAGCTAGCACAATTCGTGTTTGATTTAGAGTTCCAAATACATGTATCCGTATAAGAGAAAACAGAGTGAAACCTCAAAATTAAAACGGTTATTGCAAACGAACGGTGTAACCTAGAAGAACGAAATTTGGTGAGCCAAGTGGGATTGTTGTACTGATCAGTCCCTGAAAGTATCATCAAGATTGGGTGAAAAAGTGTTCGCTGAGATTTCAGGCCACTCGTAGTTTTTTGAATCTTGGCAACCCCTTTCCATGAAAGTGATTCTCGCCAGTCTCTGCTTAGGGCTACATCAAAAGCAAACAAACCATTGAGATAGAACTTGAAACTTCTTTATTTTGTCATGTTTCAAAGACCTTGGACAAACCGTGTTTGATTTGGAGGTCCAAATACATGTATCCGTATAGGAGAAAACAGAGTGAAACCTCAAAATGAAAACGCTTACTGCAAATGAACTGTTTAACCTAGAAAAACGAAATTTGGTCAGCCTAGTGGGATTGGTGTACTGATCATTCCCTGAAAGTATCATCGAGATTATGTGAAAAAGTGTTTGCTAAGATTTCAGGCAACTCGTAGATTTTTGGAAGCCTGGCAACCCCTTTCCATGAAAGTGATTCTCACCAGTCTCTACTTAGGGCTACATCAACAGCAAACAAACCATAGAAAAAGAACTTGAAATTGCTTTGTTGTGTCAAGTTTCAAAGAGCTAGCACAAACTGTGTTTTATTTAGAGTTCCAAATACATGTATCCGTATAGGAGAAAACAGAGTGAAACCTCAAAATGAAAATGGTTACTGCAAACGAACGGTTTAACCTAGAAGAACGAAACTTTGGTGAGCCAAGTAGTATTGGTGTACTGATCATTCCCTGAAAGTATCATCAAGATTGTGTGAAAAAGTGTTTTCTGAGATTTCAAGCCACTGGTAGTTTTTTGGAATCTTGGCAACCCCTTTCCATGAAAGTGATTTGCGCCAGTGTCTGCATAGGGCTACATCAACAGCAAACAAACCCTAGAGATAAAACTTAAAACTGCTTTATTGTGTCAAGTTTCAAAAAGCTAGCACAAACCGTGTTTGATTTAGAGTTCCAAATACATGTATCCGTATAGGAGAAAACAGAGTGAAACCTCAAAATGAAAACGGTTACTGCAAACGAACGGTTTAACCTAGAAGAACGAAATTTGGTGAGCCAAGTGAGATTGGTGTACTGATCATTCTCTGAATGTATCATGGAGATTGGGTGAAAAAGTGTTTGCTGAAATTTCAAGCAACTCGTAGTTTTTTGGAAGCTTGGCAACCCCTTTCCATGAAAGTGATTCTCGCCAGTCTCTGCTTAGGGCTACATCAACAGCAAACAAACCATAGAAAAAGAACTTGAATTTGCTTTGTTGTGTCACGTTTCAAAGAGCTAGCACAATTCGTGTTGGATTTAGAGTTCCAAATACATGTATCCGTATAGGAGAAAACAGATTGAAACCTCAAAATGAAAACGGTTACTGCAAACGAACGGTTTAACCTAGAAGAACGAAATTTGGTGAGCCAAGTGGGATGGGTGTACTGATCATTCCCTGAAGGTATCATCAAGATTGGGTGAAAAAGTGTTTGCTGAGATTTCAGGCAACTCGTAGTTTTATGGAATCTTGGCAACCCCTTTCCATGAAAGTGATTCTCGCCAGTCTCTGCTTAGGGCTACATCAACAGCAAACAAACCATAGAAAAAGAACTTGAAACTGCTTTGTTGTGTCTAGTTTCAAAGAGCTAGCACAATTCGTGTTTTATTTAGAGTTCCAAATACATGTATCTGTATAAGAGAAAACAGAGTGAAACCTCAAAATGAAAACGGTTACTGCAAACGAACTGTTTAACCTAGAAGAGCGAAATTTTGTGAGCCAAGTGGGATGGTGTACTGATCATTCCCTGAAAGTATCATCAAGATTGTTTGAGAAAGTGTTTTCAGAGATTTCAGGCCACTCGTAGTTTTTTTGAATCTTGGCAACCTCTTTCCATGAAAGTGATTCGCGCCAGTGTCTGTTTAGGGCTACATCAACAGCAAACAAACCCTAGAGATAAAACTTGAAACGGCTTTATTGTGTCAAGTTTCAAACACCTAGCACAAACCGTGTTTGATTTAGAGTTCCAAATACATGTGTCCGTATAGGAGAAAACAGAGTGAAACCTCAAAATGAAAACGGTTACTGGAAACGAACGGTTTAACCTAGAAAAACGAAATTTGGTGAGCCAAGTGGGATGGGTGTACTGATCATTCCCTGAAAGTATCATCAAGATTGGGTGAAAAAGTGTTTGCTGAGATTTCAGGCAACTCGTAGTTTTTGGAATCTTGGCAACCCCTTTCCATGAAAGTGATTCTCGCCATTCTCTGCTTAGGGCTACATCAATAGAAAACAAACCATAGAGATAGAAGTTAAAACTTCTTTATTGTGTCAAGTTTCAAAGAGCTAGCACAAATCGTGTTTGATTTAGAGTTCCAAAGACATGTATCCCTATAGGAGAAAACAGAGTGAAACCTCAAAATGAAAACGGTTACTGCAAACGAACGGTTTAACCTACAAGAACGAAATTTGATGAGCCAAGTGGGATTGGTGTACTGATCGTTCCCTGAAAGTATCATCAAGATTGGGTGAAAAAGTGTTTGCTGAGATTTCAGGCCACTCGTAGTTTTTTGGAATCTTGGCAACCCCTTTCCATGAAAGTGATTCTCCCCAGTCTCTGCTTAGGGCTACATCAAAAGCAAACAAACCATTGAGATAGAACTTGAAACTTCTTTATTGTTTCATGTTTCAAAGACCTAGCACAAACCGTCTTTTATTTAGAGTTCCAAATACATGTATTCCTATAGGAGAAAACAGAGTGAAACCTCAAAATGAAAACAGTTACTGCAAATGAACGGTTTAACCTAGAAAGACGAAATTTGGTGAGCCTAGTGGGATTGGTGTACTGATCATTCCCTGAAAGTATCATCGAGATTGGGTGAAAAAGTGTTGGCTGAGATCAGGCCACTCATAGTTTTTTGGAATCTTGGCAACCCCTTTTCATGAAAGTGATTCTCCCCAGTCTCTGCTTAGGGCTAAATCAACAGCAAACAAACCATATAGATAGAACTTGAAACTGCTTTATTGTGACAAGTTTCAAAGAGCTAGCACAAACCGTGTTTGATTTAGAGTTCCAAATACATGTATCCGTATACGAGAAAACAGAGTGAAACCTCAAAATGAAAACGGTTACTGCAAACGAACGGTTTAACCTGAAAGAAGGAAATTTGGTGAGCCAAGTGGGATGGCAGAACGGATCATTCCCTGAAAGTATCATCAAGATTGGGTGAAAAAGTGTTTGCTGAGATTTCAGGCAACTCGTAGTTTTTTGGAAACTTGGCAACATCTTTCCATGAAAGTGATTCTCGCCAGTCTCTGCTCAGGGCTACATCAACAGCAAACAAACCATAGAAAAAGAACTTGAAACTGCTTTGTTGTGTAAAGTTTCAAAGAGCTAGCACAATTCGTGTTTGATTTAGAGTTCCAAATACATGTATCCGTATAGGAGAAAACAGAGTGAAACCTCAAAATTAAAACGGTTATTGCAAACGAACGGTTTAACCTAGAAGAACGAAATTTGGTGAGCCAAGTGGGATTGTTGTACTGATCATTCCCTGAAAGTATCATCAAGATTGGGTGAAAATGTGTTCGCTGAGATTTCAGGCCACTCGTAGTTTTTTGAATCTTGGCAACCCATTTCCATGAAAGTGATTCTCGCCAGTCTCTGCTTAGGGCTACATTAAGAGAAAACAAACCATTGAGATAGAACGTGAAACTTCTTTATTTTCTCATGTTTCAAAGACCTAGGACAAACCGTGTTTGATTTGGAGTTCCAAATACATGTATCCCTATAGGAGAAAACAGAGTGAAACCTCAAAATGAACACGCTTACCCAAATGAACTGTTTAACCTAGAAAAACGAAATTTGGTGAGCCTAGTGGGATTGGTGTACTGATCATTCCCTGAAAGTATCATCGAGATTGGGTGAAAAAGTGTTTGCTAAGATTTCAGGAAACTCATAGTTTTTTGGAAGCTTGGCAACCCCTTTCCATGAAAGTGATTCTCACCAGTCTCTGCTTAGGGCTACATCAACAGCAAACAAACCATAGAAAAAGAACTTGAAATTGCTTTGTTGTGTCAAGTTTCAAAGAGCTAGAACAAACTGTGTTTTATTTAGAGTTCCAAATACATGTATCCGTATAGGAGGAAACAGAGTGAAACCTCAAAATGAAAACGGTTACTGCAAACGAACAATTTAACCTAGAAGAACGAAATTTTGGTGAGCCAAGTAGTATTGGTGTACTGATCATTCCCTGAAAGTATCATCAAGATTGTGTGAAAAAGTGTTTTCTGAGATTTCAGGCCACTCGTAGTTTTTTGGAATCTTGGCAACCCCTTTCCATGAAAGTGATTTGCACCAGTGTCTGCTTAGGGTTACATCAACAGCAAACAAACCCTAGAGATAAAACTTAAAACTGCTTTATTGTGTCAAGTTTCAAAAAGCTAGGACAAACCGTGTTTGATTTAGAGTTCCAAATACATGTATCCGTATAGGAGAAAACAGAGTGAAACCTCAAAATGAAAACGGTTACTGCAAACGAACGGTTTAACCTACAAGAACGAAATTTGGTGAGCCAAGTGAGATTGGTGTACTGATCATTCTCTGAATGTATCATGGAGATTGGGTGAAAAAGTGTTTGCTGAAATTTCAAGCAACTCGTAGTTTTTTGGAAGCTTGGCAACCCCTTTCCATGAAAGTGATTCTCGCCAGTCTCTGCTTAGGGCTACATCAACAGCAAATAAACCATAGAAAAAGAACTTGAATTTGCTTTGTTGTGTCAAGTTTCAAAGAGCTAGCACAATTCGTGTTGGATTTAGAGTTCCAAATACATGTATCCGTATAGGAGAAAACAGATTGAAACCTCAAAATGAAAACGGTTACTGCAAACGAACGGTTTAACCTAGTAGAACGAAATTTGGTGAGCCAAGTGGGATGGGTGTACTGATCATTCCCTGAAGGTATCATCAAGATTGGCTGAAAAAGTGTTTGCTGAGATTTCAGGCAACTCGTAGTTTTATGGAATCTTGGCAACCCCTTTCCATGAAAGTGATTCTCGCCAGTCTCTGCTTAGGGATACATCAACAGCAAACAAACCATAGAAAAAGAACTTGAAACTGCTTTGTTGTGTCAAGTTTCAAAGAGCTAGCACAATTCGTGTTTTATTTAGAGTTCCAAATACATGTATCTGTATAAGAGAAAACAGAGTGAAACCTCAAAATGAAAACGGTTACTGCAAACGAACTGTTTAACCTAGAAGAGCGAAATTTTGTGAGCCAAGTGGGATGGTGTACTGATCATTCCCTGAAAGTATCATCAAGATTGTTTGAAAAAGTGTTTTCTGAGACTTCAGGCCACTCGTAGTTTTTTTGAATCTTGGAAACCCCTTTCCATGAAAGTGATTCGCGCCAGTGTCTGTTTAGGGCTACATCAACATCAAACAAACCCTAGAGATATAACTTGAAACTGCTTTATTGTGTCAAGTTTCAAACAGCTAGCAAAAACCATGTTGATTTAGAGTTCCAAATACACGTGTCCTTATAGGAGAAAACAGAGTGAAACCTCAAAATGAAAACGGTTACTGGAAACGAACGGTTTAACCTAGAAAAACGAAATTTGGTGAGCCAAGTGGGAAGGATGTACTGATCATTCCCTGAAAGTATCATCAAGATTGGGTGAAAAAGTGTTTGCTGAGATTTCAGGCAACTCGTAGTTTTTTGGAATCTTGGCAACCCCTTTCCATGAAAGTGATTCTCGTCATTCTCTGCTTAGGGCTACATCAATAGAAAACAAACCATAGAGATAGAAGTTAAAACTTCTTTATTGTGTCAAGTTTCAAAGAGCTAGCACAAATCGTGTTTGATTTAGAGTTCCAAAGACATGTATCCCTATAGGAGAAAACAGAGTGAAACCTCAAAATGAAAACGGTTACTGCAAACGAACGGTTTAACCTACAAGAACGAAATTTGATGAGCCAAGTGGGATTGGTGTACTGATCGTTCCCTGAAAGTATCATCAAGATTGGGTGAAAAAGTGTTTGCTGAGATTTCAGGCCACTCGGAGTTTTTTGGAAGCTTGGCAACCTCTTTCCATGAAAGTGATTCTCGCCAGTCTCTGCTGAGGGCTACATCAACAGCAAACAAACCATAGAAAAAGAACTTGAAACTGCTTTGTTGTGTAAAGTTTCAAAGAGCTAGCACAATTCGTGTTTGATTTAGAGTTCCAAATACATGTATCCGTATAGGAGAAAACAGAGTGAAACCTCAAAATGAAAACGGTTACTGCAAACGAACGGTTTAACCTAGAAGAACGAAATTTGGTGAGCCAAGTGGGATTGGTGTACTGATCATTCCCTGTAAGTATCATCAAGATTGGGTGAAAAAGTGTTCACTGAGATTTCAGGACACTCGTAGTTTTTTTTAATCTTGGCAACCCCTTTCCATGAAAGTGATTCTCGCGCCAGCAGTCTCTGCTTAGGGCTACATCAACAGCAAACAAACCATTGAGATAGAACTTGAAACTTCTTTATTTTGTCATGTTTCAAAGACCTAGCACAAACCGTGTTTAATTTGGAGTTCCAAATACATGTATCCGCATAGGAGAAAAGAGAGTGAAACCTCAAAATGAAAACGGTTACTGCAAACGAACGGTTTAACCTAGAAGAACGAAATTTTGGTGAGCCAAGTGGGATTGGTGTACTGATCATTGTCCTGAAAGAATCATCAAGATTGTGTGAAAAAGTGTTTGCTGAGATTTCAGGCCACTCGTAGTTTTTTTGAATCTTGGCAACCCCTTTCCATGAAAGTGATTTGAGCCAGTCTCTGCTTAGGGCTACATCAACAGCAAAAAAACCCTAGAGATAGAACTTGAAACTGCTTTATTGTGTCAAGTTTCAAACAGCTAGCACAAACCGTGTTTGATTTAGAGTTCCAAATACTTGTATCCGTATAGGAGAAAACAGAGTGAAACCTAAAAATGAAAACGGTTACTGCAAACGAAAGGTTTAACCTAGAAGAACGAAATTTGGTGAGCAAAGTGGGATTGGTGTACTGATCATTCCCTGAATGTATCATGGAGATTTGGTGAAAAAGTGTTTCCTGAGATTTTATGCAACTGGTAGTTTTTTGGAAGCTTGGCAATCAGTTTCCATGTAAGTGATTCTCGCAAGTCTCTGCTTAGAGCTACATCAACAGCAAACAAACCATACAGATCGAACTTGAAACTGCTTTATTGTGTCAAGTTTCAAAGAGCTAGCACAAACCGTGTTTGATTTGGTGTTCCAAATACATGTATTTATATAGGAGAAAACAGAGTAAAACCTCAAAATGAAAACGGTTAATGCAAACGAACGGTTTAACCTAGAAGAACGAAATTTGGTGAGCCAAGTGGGATTGGTGTACTGATCATTCCCTGAAAGTATCATCAAGATTGGGTGAAAAAGTGTTTGCTGACATTTCAGGCCACTAGTAGTTTTTTGGAATCTTGGCAAACCATTTTCATGAAAGTGATTCTTGCCAGTCTCTGCTTAGGGCTACATCAATAGCAAACAAACCATAGAGATAGAAGTTGAAACTTCTTTATTGTGTCAAGTTTCAAAGAGCTAACACAAATCGTGTTTGATTTAGAGTTCCAAATACATGTATCCCTATAGGAGAAAACAGAGTGAAACCTCAAAATGAAAACGGTTACTGCAAACGAACGGTTTAACCTAGAAGAACGAAATTTGATGAACCAAGTGGGATTGGTGTACTGATCATTCCCTGAAAGTATCATCAAGATTGGGTGAAAAAGTGTTTGCTGAGATTTCAGGCCACTCGGAGTTTTTTGGAATCTTGGCAACCCCTTTCCATGAAAGTGATTCTCCCCAGTCTCTGCTTAGGGCTACATCAAAAGCAAACAAACCATTGAGATAGAACTTGAAACTTCTTTATTGTTTCATGTTTCAAATACCTAGCACAAACCGTCTTTTATTTAGAGTTCCAAATACATGTATTCGTATAGGAGAAAACAGAGTGAAACCTCAAAACGAAAACGGTTACTGCAAATGAACGGTTTAACCTAGAAACACGAAATTTGGTGAGCCTAGTGGGATTGGTGTACTGATAATTCCCTGAAAGTATCATCGAGATTGGGTGAAAAAGTGTTGGCTGAGATCAGGCCACTCATAGTTTTTTGGAATCTTGGCAACCCCTTTTCATGAAAGTGATTCTCCCCAGTCTCTGCTTAGGGCTAAATCAACAGCAAACAAACCATATAGATAGAACTTGAAACTGCTTTATTGTGACAAGTTTCAAAGAGCTAGCACAAACCGTGTTTGATTTAGAGTTCCAAATAGATGTATCCATATAGGAGAAAACAGAGTGAAACCTCAAAATGAAAACGGTTACTGCAAAAGAACGGTTTAACCTGAAAGAAGGAAATTTGGTGAGCCAAGTGGGATTGCAGAACGGATCGTTCCCTGAAAGTATCATCAAGATTGGGTGAAAAAGTGTTTGCTGAGATTTCAGGCAACTCGTAGTTTTTTGGAAACTTGGCAACCTCTTTCCATGTAAGTGATTCTCGCCAGTCTCTGCTTAGGGCTACATCAACAGCAAACAAACCATAGAAAAAGAACTTGAAACTGCTTTGTTGTGTAAAGTTTCAAAGAGTTAGCACAATTCGTGTTTGATTTAGAGTTCCAAATACATGTATCCGTATAGGAAAAAACAGAGTGAAACCTCAAAATTAAAACGGTTGCTGCAAACGAACGGTTTAACCTAGAAGAACGAAATTTGGTGAGCCAAGTGGGATTGGTGTATCGATAATTCCCTGAAGGTATCATCAAGATTGGGTGTAAAAGTGTTTGCTGAGATTTCAGGCAACTCGTAGTTTTTTGGAATCTTGGCAAGCCCTTTCCATTAAAGTGATTCTCGCCAGTCTCTGCTGAGGGCTACATCAACAGCAAACAAACCACAGAGATACAACGTGAAATTGCTTTACTGCAAACGAACTGTTTAACCTAGAAGAACGAAATTTGGTGAGCCAAGTGGGATTGGTGTACTGATCATTCCCTGAAAGTATCATCAAGATTGGGTGAAAAAGTGTTTGCTGAGATTTCAGGCCACTCGTAGTTTTTTGGAATCTTGGCAACCCCTTTCCATGAAAGTGATTCTCCCCAGTCTCTGCTTAGGGCTACATTAAAAGCAAACAAACTATTGAGATAGAACTTGAAACTTCTTTATTGTTTCATGTTTCAAAGACCTAGCACAAACCGTCTTTTATTTAGAGTTCCAAATACATGTATTCCTATAGGAGAAAACAGAGTGAAACCTCAAAATGAAAACAGTTACTGCAAATGAATGGTTTAACCTAGAAAAACGAAATTTGGTGAGCCTAGTGGGATTGGTGTACTGATCATTCCCTGAAACTATCATCGAGATTGGGTGAAAAAGTGTTGGCTGAGATCAGGCCACTCATAGTTTTTTGGAATCTTGGCAACCCCTTTTCATGAAAGTGATTCTCCCCAGTCTCTGCTTAGGGCTAAATCAACAGCAAACAAACCATATAGATAGAACTTGAAACTGCTTTATTGTGACAAGTTTCAAAGAGCTAGCACAAACCGTGTTTGATTTAGAGTTCCAAATACATGTGTCCGTATAGGAGAAAACAGAGTGAAACCTAAAAATGAAAACAAATACTGCAAACGAACGGTTTAACCCAGAAGAACGAAATTTGGTGAGCCTAGTGGGATTGGTGTACTGATCATTCCCTGAGCGTATCATCAAGATAGTTTTACAATGTGTTTGTTGAGATTTGGTTTTTTAAAAGTTTGGCAACCCCTTTCCATGAAAGTGATTCTCGCCAGTCTCTGCTTAGGGCTACATTAACAGCAAGCAAACCATAGAGATAGAACTTGAAACTGCTTTATTGCGTCAAGTTTCAGAGAGCTAGCACAAACCGTGTTTGATTCAGAGTTCCAAATACATGTATCCGTGTAGGAGAAAAGAGAGTGAAACCTCAAAAAGAAAATGGTTACCTCAAACGAACGGTTTAACCTAGAAGAACACCTAGAAGAACAAATTTGGTGAACCAAGTGGGATTCGTGTATGGATCATTCCCTGAAAGTATCATGAGATTGGGTGAAAAAGTGTTTGCTGAGATTTCAGGCAACTCGTATTTTTTTGGAAGCTTGGCAACCCCTTTCCATGAAAGTGATTCTCGCCAGTCTCTGCTAAGGGATACATCAACAGCAAACAAACCATTGAGATAGAACTTGAAACTGCTTTATTTTGTCAAGTTTCAAAGAGCTAGCACAAACCATGTTTGATTTAGAGTTCCAAATACATGTATCTGTATAGGAGAAAACAGAGTGAAACCTCAAAATGAAAACAGCTACTGCAAACGAACGGTTTAACCTAGAAGAACGAAATTTGGTGAGTTAAGTGGGATTGGTGTACTGATCATTGCCTGAAAGTATCATAAAGATTGGGTAACAACTGTTTGCTGAGATTTCAGGCAACTCATAGTTTTTTGAAATCTTGGCAACCCTTTTTAATGTAAGTTATTCTCGCAAGTCTCTGATTAGGGCTACATCAACAGCAAAGAAACCATAGAGATAGAACTTGAAACTGCTTTATTTTGTCATGTTTCAAAGAGCTAGCACAAACCGTGTTTGATTTAGAGTTCCAAATACATGTATTTGTATAAGAGAAAACAGAGTGAAACCTCAAAATGAAAACGGTCACTGCAAACGAACGGTTTAACCTAGTAGAACGAAATTTGGTGAGCCAACTGGGATTGGTGTACTGATCATTCCCTGAAAGTATCATCAAGATTGGGCGAGAAAATGTTTGCTGAGATTTCAGGCCACTCGTAGTTTTTTGGAATCTTGGCAACCCCTTTTTATGTAAGTGATTCTCGCCAGTCTCTGAGTAGGGCTACATCAACAGCAAACAAACCATAGAGATAGAACACGAAACTTCTTTATTGTGTCAAGTTTCAAAGAGCTAGCACAAACCGTGTTTGATTTAGAGTTTCAAATATATGTATCACTATAGGAGAAAACAGAGTGAAACCTCAAAATGAAAACGATTACTGCAAATGAACGGTTTAACCTACAAGAACAAAATTTGAAGAGCCAAGTGGGATTGGTGTACTTATCATTCCCTGAGAGTATCATCAAGATTTGGTGAAAAGGTCTTTGCTGATATTTCAGTCAACTTGTAGTTTTTTGAAAGCTTGGCAACCCCTTTCCATGAAGGTGATTCTCGCCAGTCTCTGATTAGGGCTACATCAACAGCAAACAAACCATAGTGATAGAACTTGAAACTGCTTTATTGTGTCAAGTTTCAAAGAGCTGGCACAAACCGTGTTTGATTTAGAGTTCCAAATACATGTATCCTTATAGGAGAAAACAGAGTGAAACCTCAAAATGAAAACGCTTACTGCAAACGAAGGGTTTAACCTAGAAGAACGAAATTTGGTGAGCAAAGTTCGATTGATGTACTGATCATTCCCTGAAAGTATCATCAAGATTGGGTGAAAAGGTGTTTGTTGAGATTTCAGGCAACTCGGTTTTTTTTGGAAGCTTGGCAACCCCTTTCCATTAAAGTGATTCTCGCCAGTCTCTGCTTAGGAATACATCAACAGAAAACAAACCAAAGAGATAGAACATGAAACTGCTTTATTGTGTCAAGTTTCAAACAGCTACCACAAACCGTGTTTGATTTAGAATTCCAAATACATGTACCCGTATAGGAGAAAACAGAGTGAAACCTCAAAATGAAAACGGTTACTGCAAACGAACGGTTTAACCTAGAAGAACGAAATTTGTTGAGCCAATTGGGATTGGTGTACTGATCATTCCCTGAAGGTATCATCAAGATTGGGTGAAAAAGTGTTTGCTGCGATTTCAGGCAACTCGTATTTTTTTGGAATCTTGGCAACCCCTTTCCATGAATGTTATTCTCGCCAGTCTCTGCTTAGGGCTACATCAACAGCAAAAAAACCATAGAAAAAGAACTTGAAACTGATTTGTTGTGTCAAGTTTCAAAAGCTAGCACAATTCGTGTTTGATTTAGAGTTCCAAATACATGTATCCGTTTAAGAGAAAACAAAGTGAAACCTCAAAATTAAAACGGTTACTGCAAATGAACGGTTTAACATAGAAGAACGAAATTTGGTGAGCCAAGTGGGATTGGTGTACTGATTAGTCCCTAAAAGTATCATCGAGATTGGGTTAAAAAGTGTTTGCTGAGATTTAAAACAACTCGTAGTTTTTTGGAAGCTTTGCAACCCTTTTCCATGAAAGTGTATCTCGCCAGTCTCTGCTTAGGGCTACATCAACAGCAAACAAACCATAGAGATAGAACTTGAAACTGCTTTATTGTGTCAAGTTTTAAAGAGCTAGCACAAACCGAGTTTGATTTAGAGTTCCAAATACATGTATCCATATAGGAGAAAACAGAGTGAAACCTAAAAATGAAAACGGTTACTGCAAACGAACGGTTTAACCTAGAAGAAAGAAATTTGGTGTGCCAAGTGAGATTGGTTTACTGATCAGTCCCTGAAAGTATCATCGAGATTGGGTGAAAAAGTGTTTGCTGAGATCAGGCCACTTGTAGTTATTTTGAATCTTGGCAACCCCTTTCTATGAAAGTGATTCTCGCCAGTCTCTGCTTAGGGCTACATCAACAGCAAAGAAACCATTGAGATAGAACTTGAAACTGCTTTAGTGTGTCAAGTTTCAAAGAGCTAGCACAAACCGTGTTTGATTCAGAGTTCCAAATACATGTATTCATATATAAGAAAAGAGAGTGAAACCTCAAAATGAAAACGGTTACTGCAAACTTACGGTTTAACCTAGAAGAACGAAATTTGGTGAGCCAAGTGGGATTGGTGTACTGATCATTCCCTGAGCGTATCATCAAGATAGTTTTACAATGTGTTTGTTGAGATTTCAGGCAACTGGTATTTTTTTAAAAGTTTGGCAACCCCTTTCCATGAAAGTGATTCTCGCCAGTCTCTGCTTAGGGCTACATTAACAGCAAACAAACCATAGAGATAGAAGTTGAAATTGCTTTATTGTTTCAAGTTTCAGAGAGCTAGCACAAACCGTGTTTGATTTAGAGTTCCAAATACATGTATCCGTATAGGAGAAAAGAGAGTGAAACCTCAAAAAGAAAATGGTTACTGCAAACGAACGGTTTAACCTAGAAGAACAAAATTTGGTGAACCAAGTGGGATTGGTGTACTGATCATTCCCTGAAAGTATCATCGAGATTGGGTGAAAAAGTGTTTGCTGAGATTTCAGGCAACTCATAGTTTTTTGGAAGCTTGGCAACCCCTTTCCATGGAAGTGATTCTCGCCAGTCTCTGCTTAGGGATACATCAACAGCAAACAAACCATTGAGATAGAACTTGAAACTGCTTTATTTTGTCACGTTTCAAAGAGCTAGCACAAACCGTGTTTGATTTAGAGTTCCAAATACATGTATCTGTATAGGAGAAAACAGAATGAAACTTCAAAATGAAAACAGCTACTGCAAACGAACGGTTTAACCTAGAAGAAAGAAATTTGGTGAGTTAAGTGGGATTGGTGTACTGATCATTCCCTGAAAGTATCATAAAGATTGGGTAACAAGTGTTTGCTGAGATTTCAGTCAACTTGTAGTTTTTTGAAAGCTTGGCAACCCCTTTCCATGAAGGTGATTCTCGCCAGTCTCTGATTAGGGCTACATCAACAGCAAACAAACCATAGAGATAGAACTTAAAACTGCTTTATTGTGTCAAGTTTCAAAGAGCTGGCACAAACCGTGTTTGATTTAGAGTTCCAAATACATGTATCCTTATAGGAGAAAACAGAGTGAAACCTCAAAATGAAAACGCTTACTGCAAACAAACGGTTTAAACTAGAAGAATGAAATTTGGTGAGCCAAGTGAGATAGGTGTACTGATCATTCCCTGAAAGTATCATCAAGATTGGGTGAAAAAGTGTTTGCTGATATTTCAGGAAACTCGTAGTTTTTTAGAAGCGTGGCAACCCCTTACCATGAAAGTGATTCTCGCCAGTCTCTGCTTAGGGCTACATCAACAGCAAAAAAAACCATGGAGATAGAACTTGAAACTGCTTTATTGTGTCAAGTTTCAAAGAGCTAGCACGAACCGCGTTTGATTTAGAGTTCCAAATACATGTATTCATATATAAGAAAAGAGAGTGAAACCTCAAAATGAAAACGGTTACTGCAAACTTACGGTTTAACCTAGAAGAACGAAATTTGGTGAGCCAAGTGGGAATGGTGTACTGATCATTCCCTGAGCGTATCATCAAGATAGTTTTACAATGTGTTTGTTGAGATTTCAGGCAACTGGTATTTTTTTAAAAGTTTGGCAACCCCTTTCCATGAAAGTGATTCTCGCCTGTCTCTGCTTAGGGCTATATTAACAGCAAACAAACCATAGAGATAGAAGTTGAAATTGCTTTATTGTGTCAAGTTTCAGAGAGCTAGCACAAACCGTGTTTGATTTAGAGTTCCAAATACATGTATCCGTATAGGAGAAAAGAGAGTGAAACCTCAAAAAGAAAATGGTTACTGCAAACGAACGGTTTAACCTAGAAGAACAAAATTTGGTGAACCAAGTGGGATTGGTGTACTGATCATTCCCTGAAAGTATCATCAAGACTGGGTGAAAATGTGTTTGTTGAGATTTCAGGCAACTCGTTTTTTTTTGGAAGCTTGGCAACCCCTTTCCATGAAAGTGATTCTCGCAAATCTCTGCTTAGGAATACATCAACAGAAAACAAACCAAAGAGATAGAACAAAAACTGCTTTATTGTGTCAAGTTTCAAACAGCTACCACAAACCGTGTTTGATTTAGAATTCCAAATACATGTACCCCTATAGGAGATTTCAGGCAACTCGTTATTTTTTGGAAGCTTGGCAACCCCTTTGCATGAAAGTGATTCTCGCCAGTCTCTGCTTAGGGCTACATGAACAGCAAACAAACCATAAGGATAGAACTTGAAACTGCTTTATTGTGTCAAGTTTCAAAGAGCTAGCACAAACCGTGTTAGATTTAGAGTTCCAAATACATGTATCCGAATAGGAGAAAACAGAGTGAAACCTCAAAATGAAAATGGTTACTGCAAACGAACAGTTTAACCTAGAAGAACAATATTTGGTGAGCAAAGTGGGATTGGTGTACTGATCATTCCCTGAAAGTATCATCAAGATTGGGAGAAAAAGTGTTTGCTGATATTTAAGGAAACTTGTAGTTTTTTGGAAGCTTGGCAACCCCTTTCCATGAAAGTGATTCTCGCCAGTCTCTGCTTAGGGCTACATCAACAGCAAAAAACCATAGAGATAGAACTTGAAACTGCCTTATTGTTTCAAGTTTCAAAAAGCTACCACAAACCGTGTTTGATTTAGAGTTCCAAATACATGTATCCGTATAGGAGAAAACAGAGTGAAACCTCAAAATGAAAACGGTTAATGCAAAAGAAGGGTTTAACCTAGAAGAACGAAATTTGTTGAGCCAAGTGGGATTGTTGTACTGATCGTTACCTGATTAAGTGAAAAAATGGTTGCTGAGATTTCAGGAAACTCGTAGTTTTTTGGAAGCTTGGCAACCCCTTACCATGAAAATGATTTTTGCCACTCTCTGCTTAGGGCTACATCAACAGCAAACAAACGATAGAGATGGAACTTGAAACTGCTGTATTGTGTCAAGTTTCAAAGAGCTAGCACAAACCATGTTTGATTTAGAGTTCCAAATACATGTATCCCTATAGGAGAAAACAGAGTGAAACCTAAAAATGAAAACGGTTACTGCAAACGAATGGTTAAACCTAGAAAAACAAAATTTGGTGAGCCAAGTGGTTTTTGTGTACTGATCATTACCTGAAAGAATCATCAAGATTGGGTGAAAAGTGTTTGTTGAGATTTCAGGCAACTCGTAGTTTTTTGGAAGCTTGGCAACCCCTTTTCATAAAAGTGATTTTCGCCACTCTCTTCTTAGGGCTACATCAACATAAAAAAACCATAGAGACAGAACTTAATCTGCTTTATTGTGTCAAGTTTCAAAGAGCTAGCACAAACCGTGTTTGATTTAGAGTTCCAAATACATGTATCCCTATAGGAGAAACAGAGTGAAACCTAAAAATGAAAACGGTTACTGCAAAGGAACGGTTTAACCTAGTAGAACGAAATTTGGTGAGCCAAGTGGTTTGGTGTATTGATCATTACCTGAAACAATCATCAAGATTGGGTGAAGGAATGTTTGCTGAGATTTCAGGGAACTCGTAGTTTTTTGGAAGCTTGGAAACCCCTTTTCATAAAAGTGATTTTCGCCACTCTCTGCTTAGGACTACATCAACAGCAAACAAACCAAAGAAATAGAATTTGAAATTGCTTTATTGTGTCAAGTTTCAAAGAGCTAGCACAAACCGTGTTTGATTTAGATTTCCAAATACATGTATCCCTATAGGAGAAAACAGAGTGAAACCTAAAAATGAAAACGGTTACTGCAAACCAACGGTTTAACCTAGAAGAACGAAGTTTGGTGAGCCAAGTGGTTTTGGTGTACTGATCATTACCTGAAAGAATCATCAAGATTGGGTGAAAAGAATGTTTGCTGAGATTTCAGGCAACTTGTAGTTTCTGGAAGCTTGGCAACCCCTTTCCATGAAAGTGATTTTTGCCTGTCTCTACTTAAGGCGACATCAACAGCAAACAAAGCATAAAGATAGAACTTGAAACTGCTTCATTGTGTCAAGTTTCAAAGAGCTAGCACAAACCGTGTTTGATTTAGAGTTCCAAATACATGTATCCCTATAGGAGAAAACAGAGTGAAACCTAAAAATGAAAACGGTTACAGCAAACGAACAGTTTAACATAGAAGAACGAATTTTGGTGAGCAAAGTGGTTTTGGTGTACTGATCATTACCTGAAAGAATCATCAAGATTGGGTAAAAGAATGTTTGCTGAGATTTCAGGCAACTCGAAGTTTTTTGGAAGCTTGGCAACCCCTTTTCATAAAAGTGATTTTCGCCACTCTCTGCTTAGGGCTACATCAACATAAAAAACCATAGAGACAGAACTTGAAACTGCTTTATTGTGTCAAGTTTCAAAGAGCTAGCACAAAGCGTGTTTGATTTAGAGTTCCAAATACATGTAACCCTATAGGAGAAAATAGAGTGAAACCTAAAAATGAAAACGATTACTGCAAACGAATGGTTTAACCTAGAGGAACGAAATTTGGTGAGCAAAGTGGTTTTGGTGTACTGATCATTACATGAAAGAATCATCAAGATTGGGTTAAAAAATGTTTGCCAAGATTTCAGGAAACTCGTAGTTTTGTGGAAGCTTGGCAACCCCTTTCCATGGAAGTGTTTTTCGCCAGTCTCTGCTTAGGGCTACATCAACACTAAACAAACCATAGAGATAGAACTTGAAACTGCTTTATTGTGTCAAGTTTCAAAGAGCTGGCACAAACCGTGTTTGATTTAGAGTTCCAAATACATGTATCCTTATAGGAGAAAACAGAGTGAAACCTAAAAATGAAAACGGTTACTGCAAACGAACGGTTTAACCTAGAGGAACGAAATTTGGTGAGCCAAGTGGTTTTGTGTACTTATCATTACCTGAAAGAATCATCAATATTGGATGAAAAAATGTTTGTTGAAATTTTAGGCAACTCGTAGTTTTTTGGATGGTTGGTAACCCCTTTTCATGAAAGTGATTACGCCAATCTCTGCTTAGGGGTACATCATCAGCAAACAAAGCATAGAGATAGAACTTGAAACTGCTTTATTTTGTCAAGTGTCAAAGTGGTAGAACAAACCGTGTTAGATTTAGAGTTCCAAATACATGTATCCCTATAGGAGAAAACAGAGTGAAACCTATAAATGAAAATGCTTACTGCAAACGAACGGTTTAACCTAGAAGAACGAAATTTGGTGAGCCAAGTGGTTTTGGTGTACTGATCATTACCTGAAAGAATCATCAAGGTTGGGTGTAAAAATGTTTGCTGAGATTTCAGGCAACTCATAGTTTTTTTAAAGCTTGGCAAACCCTTTCCATGAAAGTGATTTTCGCCAGTCTATGCTTAGGGCTATATCAACAGCAAACAATCCATAGAGATAGAACTTGGAACTGCTTTATTGTGTTAAGTTTCAAAGAGCTAGCACAAACCGTGTTTGATTTAGAGTTCCAAATACATGAATCCCTATAGGAGAAAACAGAGTGAAACCTAAAAATGAAAACGATTACTGCAAACGAACGGTTTAACCTAGAAGAACGAAATTTGGTGAGCCAAGTGGTTTTGGTGTACTGATCATTACATGAAAGAATCATCAAGATTGGGTGAAAAAATGTTTGCTTAGATCTCAGGCAACTCGTAGTTTTTTGGAAGCTTGGAAACCCCTTTTCATAAAAGTGATTTTCGCCACTCTCTGCTTAGGGCTACATCAACAGCAAACAAACCATAGAGATAGAACTTGAAACTGCTTTATCGTGCCAATTTTGAAAGAGCTAGCACAAACCGTGTTCGATTTACAGTTCCAAATACATGTATACCTATTGGAGAAAACAGAGTGAAACCTAAAAATATAAACAGTTACTGCAAATGAACGGTTTAACCTAGAAGAACGAAATTTGGTGAGCCTAGTGGTTTTGGTGTAGTGATCATTACCTGAAAGAATCATCAAGATTGGGTGAAAAAATGTTTGCTGAAATTTCAGGAAACTCGTCGTTTTTTGGAAGCTTGGCAACCACTTTCCACGAAAGTGATTTTCGCCAGTCTCTGCTTAAGGCTACATAAACAGCAAACGAACCATAAAGAGAGAACTTGAAACTGCTTTATTGTGTCAAGTTTCAAAGAGCTAGCACAAACCGTGTTTGATTTAGACTTCCAAATACATGTATCCCTGAAGGAGAAAATAGAGTGAAACCTAAAAATGAAAACGATTACTGCAAACGAACGGTTTAACCTAGAAGAACGAAATTTGGTGAGCAAAGTGGTTTTGGTGTACTGATCATTACATGAAAGAATCATCAAGATTGGGTGAAAAAATGTTTGCCAAGATTTCAGGAAACTCGTAGTTTTGTGGAAGCTTGGCAACCCCTTTCCATGGAAGTGTTTTTCGCCAGTCTCTGCTTAGGGCTACATCAACAGTAAACAAACCATAGAGAGAGAACTTGAAACTGCTTTATTGTGTCAAGTTTCAAAGAGCTAGCACAAACCGTGTTTGAATTAGAGTTCCAAATACATGTATCCTTATAGGAGAAAACAGAGTGAAACCTAAAAATGAAAACGGTTACTGCAAACGAACGGTTTAACCTAGAGGAACGAAATTTGGTGAGCCAAGTGGTTTTGGTGTACTTATCATTACCTGAAAGAATCATCAAGATTGGATGAAAAAATGTTTGTTGAAATTTTAGGCAACTCGTAGTTTTTTGGATGGTTGGTAACCCCTTTTCATGAAAGTGATTACGCCAATCTCTGCTTAGGGGTACATCATCAGCAAACAAAGCATAGAGACAGAACTTGAAACTGC